>NC_079392.1:3897346-3977346 GCF_029220125.1 Pseudoliparis swirei | reverse complement strand
GTGGTGATGCTGTCACTAAAAGTGTATTTGAAAACATTTAGTTAAACTAAATGTTTATCAGAGTTAAAACGTGTGAGTTGTTCTTTACATTACATTACATGTCATTTAGCAGACGCTTTTATCCAAAGCGACTTACAATAAGTGCATTTCAACCTAGAGTACAAACTAAGAACAATAAGAATACAGGAAGTAACATTTCCTCAACATAGTCGAACTACAAAAGTACCATAAGTAAGTGCTATCTAAGTGCCACTGAAGTGCTAATCTGTGTTTTAATCCAGATATAGTCGGAAAAGGTGTGTTTTCAGTCTCCGACGGAAGATGTAGAGACTTTCTGCTGTCCTGATGTCAGTGGGGAGCCCGTCCCACCACTGAGGAGCCAGGACAGCAAACAGTCTGGATTTCGAGTGATTAGCTCGAGGTGCAGTAGTCACAAGTCGATTGGCTGTTGCAGAGCGGAGCGAACGTGCCGGGGTGTACGGTGTGACCATATCCCGGATGTAGACGGGGCCCGATCCGCCTAGAGCACGGTACGCCAGAACCAGTGTTTTGAAGCGGATGCGAGCAGCCACCGGTAACCAGTGGAGAGAGCGGAGGAGCGGAGTGGTGTGGGTGAATTTCGGGAGGCTGAAGACCAGTCGAGCTGCTGCATTCTGGATGAGCTGCAGGGGTCGGATGGCCTTAGCAGGTAGACCAGCCAGGAGGGAGTTGCAGTAGTCGAGGCGTGAAATGACCAGAGCCTGGATCAGAACCTGCGCCACCTTCTGAGTAAGAAGAGGACGTATTCTCCTGATGTTGTGCAGCATGTACCTACAGGAACGCTGTCGTCGCAGCGATGTTGGCCGTCAGGCAGAGTTGACTGTCGAGTGTCACCCCGAGGTTCCTGGCAGTCCGGGTAGGGGCCAACACAGAGCTGTTGAAGGTGATAGTCAGGTCGTGGGTGGGGAGCCTTTCCTGGAAGGAATAGTAGCTCAGTCTTGTCAGGGTTGATCTTCAGGTGGTGAGCAGACATCCACTGAGAGATGTCAGTCAGACAGGCAGAGATTCGTGCCGCCACCTGTGTTTCGGACGGTGGAAACGAGAAGATCAGTTGGGTGTCATCAGCATAGCTATGGTAGGAGAAGCCATGCGAACGAATGACAGAGCCGAGAGAATTTGTATACAGAGAGAAGAGGAGGGGACCCAGGACGGAGCCTTGAGGAACCCCAGTAGTGAGAGGACAAGGATCAGACACAGATCCTCTCCAAGTTACCCGGTAGGTGCGGTCTTTAAGGTAGGAAGAGAAAAGAGCGAGTGCAGTGCCTGAGATCCCCAGGTCCTGAAGAGAAGAGATCAGGATCTGGTGGTTCACGGTGTCAAATGCTGCAGAAAGGTCGAGAAGGATAAGGACAGAGGAGAGAGAGGCTGCTCTAGCAGTGTGAAGCTGCTCAGAGACAGCAAGGAGGGCCGTCTCTGTCGAGTGGCCGGCCTTGAATCCAGACTGGTGAGGGTCAAGAAGGTTGTTACTGTGGAGATAGGAGGACACTTGGCTCAAGATAGCTCGCTCCAGAGTTTTGGAGAGAAAAGGAAGAAGAGACCGGTCTGTAGTTGCTGACTTCAGACGGGTCGAGCGTGGGTTTCTTCAGGAGAGGGTTGACTCGCCTCCTTCAGAGAGTTAGGAAACAGCCAGTTGAGAGGGAGCTGTTAATAAGATGGGTGAGGAAGGTCAGAAGGTCAGGAGCAATAGCCTGGAGAATGGGAGACGGACGGGGTCAAGAGCGCAGGTGGTCGGTCGAGCGGAGGTCACCAAGCTAAGAACTTGATTGGGAGACAAGGGGGTGAAAGAGGAAAGAGAGGGGGATGAAGAAGTTAGTGTTGGTGAGGTGATAGAAGATGGATTTGTAAAGGAGGAGCGTATGTCGTCTATCTTGTTTGTAAAGTAGTCGACAAAGTGGCTCGGCAAAAGGGTGGAAGGAGGAGGGCGACAGGGGGATCAAGGAGGTTGGAAAAGATAGAGAAGAGTTTTTGGGGTTAGAGAAGGAAGACTGAATTTTGGTCAGGTAGAACGAGCTTTTGGCTGCAGAGATAGAGGAAGAGAAGGAGGAGAGGAGAGATTGATAGAAGAGCAAGTCTTCCGCTTGATTCGATTTGCGCCATTTTCTTTCCGCCGCTCGCAGGGTGGCTCTCTCGGCGCACCGAGTCCGACAACCACGGAGCCGGAGAGGATTTCCGAACCGGTCGTGTCTTAAAAGGACAAAGAGAATCAAGAGATGAAGACAGGGAAGAGAGGAGAGTGTCTGCGGCAGAGTTAGGATGCATGAGTGAGAAGCAGTCAGTTGAGGGAGAGCAGATAGGACAGAGGAGGCCAGAGAGGAGGGGCAGAGGGTGCGAATGTTGCGCGTACAGGTGCAGAGTCTGTAGATATGGGTGGGTTGTCAGTACCAGAGAGCGAGAGAGAGTAAGAGATGAAGAAGTGGTCAGAGACATGGAGAGGAGTCACAGTGAGGTTAGAGGTAGAGCAGTTTCTTGTGAAAATGTAGTCAAGGTGGTTGCCGGCTTTGTGAGTAGGAGGAGGGACTGAGTGAGAGGTTAAAGGAAGACAGTAAGAGTAAGAGATCACATGACTTCTCTGTCTGGATGTTAAAGTCACCCAGAAGGATGAGCGGGGGCCGTGTTCCGAAGTTCGATAGGAGGACGCCTAGCTCGCCAAGAAATCTCCCAAAGAACCAGGGGACGGTAGAGAACAACAATGTGAAGTTGAACCGATGAGTAACGGTCACCGCATGAAACTCAAATGTCACTGGGATAATGAGTGGAAGCCGGTAGGGACAGAAACACCATGTGGGTGAGATGAGTAACACTGTACCTCCACCCCGACCAGAGGGTCTGGGTGTGTGGCTAAAGGAGAAGGCAGAGGAGAGAGCAGCCGGGTAGACGTGTTGTCTGCTGTGATCCAGGTCTCAGTGAGAGCCAGGAAGTCAAGCGACTGCTCCACAGCAAAGCCAGAGATGAAGTCGGCCTTGCGGTTGGCTGACTGACAGTTCCAGAGGCCTCCTGTGACCAGGTGCTGGGTGTGAGTAGAACGGGTAGGAAGGATAACAGAGGAGGGGTTCCGGTACATGAATGAGCGAGTCCTATAGTAACTACGAGTAGAGATACGCACAGGTATGGAAAAGACACACATATTTAAAAAATGGGGAAATACTCAGCCACCCCCGAAGACTCCAACGGAAGACTCCTATGTCTTTGTCCTCCGAGTCTTCGTCCGATGAGTCACGCTAACGCTACAGCTGACGCGAAAAAACCCACCCGGTTATGAGCCCAAGTTAGTGCCAATTACCTCCAGCCGCGTTGACACCGCCCCTTGGCTTATGGTATTCAAATGACACTCAATAGACACACAGAAACATGAAGGTGTCATCTGGAACCGAAAATGGTTCTTCAGAGTGATGCCGTAGAAGAACCATTTTTGGTTCCACAAAGAACCTTTCAAACCAGGGTTCTTTAAAGAACCATGTCCTGAAATAGTTCTTCAAATAACCTTCATACAATGGTTCTTTAAGGCACCATTTCTGGTTCCACAAAGAACCTTTGATTTCATTGGCCAACATTTTGACGTATGGCATGTTTACGAGACCCAATTTAGTTATATTACTATATAATCTGAAAAATCCTTTATTACAAACAAAAAACACCAGTATCTTTCCAAAGAACCTATAAAGGTGTCTTAAAGAACCTTCAAAAAAACATTCTTTAAGGCACCATTTCTGGTTCCATACAGAACCTTTCAAACCAGGGTTCTTTAAAGAATCATTTCCTTAAATAGTTCTTCAAAGAACCTATAAAGGTGTCTCAAAGAACCTTCAAAAAATGGTTCTTTAAGGCACCATTTCTGGTTCCACAAAGAACCTTTCAAACCAGGGTTCTTTAAAGAACCATTTCCATAAAGAGTTCTTCAAAGAACCTAAAATGGAGCCTCAAACGAAACAATGTGAAGGTTCTTCGTAGAACCACAAAGCCTTTTAGAGAACCATTATTTTTCTCTGTGTGTGGTATTAATTTGTTTTGATTGAAAATGAATACAAAGAGCCAGAAAAGATGCTAAATTATGGATGAATCAATAAAAACGAGACAGAATCTGGAGGATTCAGGCTTCGCAAAACTAATTTTTAAACTCAATGAACGATGATTTTTATCACTGAAACGTTTCCCCGCGTTCTCCGTGCAATCCTCCCATCGGCCACGTCTCTGTTTAATCACCTTGCGACTGTTTGTGGAAACTCGTGAAGCGGATCTGGATTTCATCTCCTTTTCTTTGATGGCTGCACATGAAAAAGAAAAACATAGTTTTGGGGGAAATCCTCATGAGCTTTAAAAGACAGAATATATTCGAGGATTGTAAATATTTCTACAACGGCTCCAACCATCCCAGATTGTTCCTTTATTTAAACCCCCGGTCAACGTGAGCGTGGACCGACGTCCCCGAGGACCTCAAGAAGAAAGACGGGGGAGTAAACCTTGACAGTCATGGCCATCAATACCCTCTCAATCTGCCAGGGAGACAATGAGAGAGAGTATGGGGGGGGGGGGGGGGGATAAAGATGGCGAGGAGCAACACTAAAAACATTGATTTAGCATTTGTCCACTTCATTTGTCGTGAGACAAGGGGCCCGACGGGTCCGGGGGCCCCTTTGAAGAGCGAGAAGCCTCCTATTCAGACGTCGCCCTCTTGTTGGAAAAACCTCTCCAAAAAAAGAGAGCAACCGTCTCCTCCCCTCCACATTGTTGAGGGTAAATGTGGCATGGCGATGGGATGGGGGGGGGGTTGATCAAGAGTGTGTGTGAGGCGATGGGAGTGTGTGCACGTGTGAGCGGGACACGCTTCCCGTTGCGGCGCTCGCGGGTTTTGGTACGGGGCGTAAATCGTCATTAATCCTACTTAAAGGAGACAGTGTTGGCAAAGTGGCAGCACCCCGATCCAGCTGCTCCCCCCACAGAGACACTTCACACACACACACACACACACACACACACACACCCTTCTGTCTTCCTCATCCCACCTCCTCCCATCAGCCCTCTCTCCACCTTAGCCCAAAGTTCCCATCACTTCCCCCCCCCCCCCAGAACCCCTCTCCTCTCATTCACTCACCCCATCGCTGCCATACATCACTCCAAATTAAATTTGCATTAGGCCCTCCTCTATCAAGGAAAAGCCCAAAGAGAGGCGGCGAGGGGGCGAGATGGAGGGCGCTGACATCATTACCCGGCAGCACATGACCGTCATCCATTAGAAGCTTTCACACACACGTCGCGCGGTTTCACCAAAGTTCATGCATACCTAAGTGCAAGTTTGTGTTAAAAATTAAAAGCTCTTTTAGCAGGACAAAGGAGTTTCTGAACTGTTGACTTTGAGAGGGCCCCCCCCCCCGTCCCTTCCTCTCATGCTCTCTCCTCGTTTTTTTCTTCTTTTTCTCTTCCTCCTCTTCCTCTCCGGCTCTCGTCGACGACCCCTCCGCATCATCCGGGCGGCGTGAGGCCGACTGTCTTGAGTAATAGACGGAATGTTAAAATGTTATCCGCGACGGTAAAATACTGAGTCACGTAACTGAGATGTCTCTCGGCCGTTCATGAGGGGACGCTGTGGCTTTAAGAGCGCGTCGCTTTTTTTCCGTGCGTCGAAAAATTCCGTGAAATCAGCCGTATTTTTTATCTTTCTCATCTTTCTTTCAATCATTTTATTTTAAGTGTTTACAAGTTACACATGACCAGAAAACAATAAACAACAAATAAATAAAAAATGTACATAACAGCGTAACAACAACTCTACGAACAATCAGGCAAGGACAGAGCATAAATCAAAAGAACGTAAATCATCTATCTCCTATCATCTTGTGCGAACTTGTATCATCTCATGCTATCTCGTATCATCTCGTATCATTTTATGCTATCTCGTATTATATTGTGCTGTCTCGTATCATCTCGTACTATCTCGTATCATTGTGTGCTATCTCGTATCATCTCATACTATCTCGTACTATCTCGTACTATCTTGTACTATCTCGTATCATCTCGTGCTATCTTTTGTATTATCGTGTGCTATCTCGTATAATCTCATTCTATCTCGTATAATCTCGTATAATCTCGTATCATCTCGTGCTATCTCGTATAATCTTGTATCATCTCGTATCATCTCATTCTATCTCGTATCATCTCGTATCATCTCATTCTATCTCGTATCATCTCGTGCTATCTCTTATCATCTCATTCTATCTCGTATCATCTCGTATCATCTCATTCTATCTCGTATCATCTCGTATCATCTCGTATCATCTCATTCTATCTCGTATAATCTCGTATCATCTCGTATAATCTCGTATCATCTCGTATCATCTCATTCTATCTCGTATCATCTCATTCTATCTCGTATAATCTCGTATCATCTCGTATCATCTCATTCTATCTCGTATCATCTCGTATCATCTCATTCTATCTCGTATAATCTCGTATCATCTCGTATAATCTCGTATCATCTCGTATCATCTCATTCTATCTCGTATCATCTCATTCTATCTCGTATAATCTCGTATCATCTCATTCTATCTCGTATAATCTCGTATCATCTCGTATCATCTGGTGCCGCGTCGTCGCGTAAACGTCGCGTCAGGCCGTTGCCCGTTGTCAGGTCGCATTACGCCGCGGCGCGTCGCGCGGCGCCCTCTCTCTCCTCGGCGACGCCTCAGGACGCGAGCGTCGCCTCCCCTCCACCGGCGGGGATACTTTTGCATCGGAGCATCTGAAAGCAGCTGCAGCGAACCGGCTCAGTAAAGGCACCTGAGTGCTGAGCGCTTACTCTTTAATTGCTTCATTATCGTCCGCGCTAATCCCTCTCCAATTTTCGACACTCTCATTTTCCACACTAATTTGTTCCCGGGCGTCCCTCTCCGGCTCTCTCCTCTCGCAGTCCGCGGCGCCACGGCACCTATTTGCTTTCCAAGGCAATGATAACAATTAATGCAGCAGTTGG
Organism: Pseudoliparis swirei; assembly: GCF_029220125.1. Lineage (NCBI taxonomy): Eukaryota > Metazoa > Chordata > Actinopteri > Perciformes > Liparidae > Pseudoliparis > Pseudoliparis swirei. The sequence continues at coordinate 3,970,343 of NC_079392.1, read as the reverse complement.
CGGCGCTCGTTCCACGTAAACCTGTTTCAAGGGGCCGCTGATAAACAGACTCCGGAGCCAGAGGCGCGGAGCTTCGCCGCCGGCACCATTTGTCTCTCTAATTACGCTTTAATTACATTTGTGTATGCTAATACACAAAACATTTGCATAGAACATTCGCACAACTTTCTGAGTTCTCTTCGGGAGTGCGTGCGGGAGGAGGGTGGATCAATAGCGGCGGCGCTTATTGAAAGAGACCCCGCGCCGTGTTGAATTGCATTTGGGAATTGTTTGGAATTAAAAAACAATGCCACGGTGCTTTCTGACAAACTGTTTATTTGATAGTGTTAGCTAACGGAAAACAAAAGCTTGGGTGATTATGGGATTAGGTGGCGATTCATTCCTCAACTGCAAAGCACATTGACGCAATAATGAAATTATGGATTATATATGCATCCGTTACACATTTTTGTCCCCCTTTTTATTCCAAAACGTAATATTTTAAGCGAGTGTCAAATTTCACTCGTGACCTTGGAAACAGCCGTTGACTGAACCGTCTCACCTCAAGGTCCATTTAGCAGCCGCTCAGGAGCATTGTGTTCAGCAGATGGAAGTCGTGGAAATACAGATGTTCACGTTAAGAATCTAAATAATACACAGAACCATGTCATGTGATCAGAACCTCCAGAACATACCAAACGGACCTCGAGGTGAGATTGTTTTGTCCATCCGTTAATACGTTGCGTCTTTTGGTTTAATACGCGCTCTCCCCTTTGCCTTTTTATTCCCCTTTGTTCTATCCTCCGCATACCTCCGACTGCACGGCCACGCTCCAGCGAGGCGTTCAGGCACACACCTAACTTAACTACATGTCATTGAGTCATTAACATACAAATGACCTGCAGTTATCCCGTGATCGGGGGCCCCTCAAATGCCACCAAATGCTAAGGAACCGCCATTTACAGATAAGTAACCCCGGCCGGCGCCGCTAAGTCGTTCCTCGCCACGCCATTTTGGCTAAAAATAAAAGGCATTTAATTGGCCATTAAGAGCCAGGCCATTTCGACAGTTAAGGTTAGTGGTAGGCGATGGTGATGGTGGCGGTCGAGGGGTGTAAAATGGGGGGGCTTGTGGTGGTAAACACGACACATAGCCCTCTCCTTTGTAATTGGGTTGATGATCTGTCCCCATCGGATGATGTCATGGTGGCTGACTGTCAACAACACGTCGTCACGCGACTGTTTCTGGGAAGAAAACACGCACATGCATGACAGCGTAGAGTTCACTTACAGGAACTGTGAGATGATTTTTTTTAATTTTTTTTAAGGTTCTTTAGATGTTCCCTTTTATGTCAAATTCTGAAAATAAATATTGAAGAATATATATGATCTCCTTAATGTGACTGATCATTTTTCATTGTAGTTTCCTTAATGCTAACAGTTATCTTTAAATATTCACAAAACAATCTTATTTTTATTGACAATGTTGCCGTTAAGATATTTGCATGACATTTTTAACGTTTACAAATCTAAAACGGGAATAAACTGGAGGCAGATCATAAGATTATGATTGAAAGCTTCCACACAAAATCATGTTTGCAAGACTGAAATTTCAACTTTTCAAGATTTATATTTTGTAATAACACCGCACATTAATTAAAAAAGCAATTGTCCAATTTAAATTTGTATTATTGTAAATCCCTCTGTGTTGTTATCAAAGAAATACATAAATAAATGACATCATGGTTATATTATACATGCGATAAGAGTAAATATAACATAGTCTCTGCACGAAATCGCAAGGAAGCAACTATCAAAGTTAAATAAACGCTCCTAAAAAAAAAAATGTTCCTGCACGTCCTGCCTATCATCTTTTATAGTGACAGTTGGATCAATATATATATATATATATATATATATATATTTGGTGACCTAACCCCTCTGTCTGTCCAAGCAGGAAATCTAACAGCGATGAAGTATTTCATTTGGACCGCGTCGTGACCTTTGACCCCCGAGTGCAGCTCAGGCCTCTTTTCTCTTCGCCGTGGCACGGTGGAAGTTGTTGCACACTTGTCACAATGTCGGCGGGGCCATCGGCGCCGCCACCTCTCTTTTCTCTCGTGCTCTTTGCCGTTTGTAACGTGGGAGACACGTCGCACACGTCGCTTACCGGCTGAACACAGATCAGGACACAAACCGTTTTTATAGTAGTTAGCAGATTTAAGCACAGATCACTGCAGCAGACTGTCACTTTGGGTCACCACTATCTAAATAATAAGAATTATTATTTTTTGGAATGTACACCGATTGGATGTATCGGTTTTTTTCAGTCTTAAGTCTATGAGATATTGATGGAAACAAAAATGAACTGCATCTTATTTAATTGATTTGATTCAAATTCGGCACGTTAATGTTTTATTTGCCAAACCTAAAGCTAAAGTTTGAGTAAAGCTCAAATGGCGAAATCAGTGACCCTCTCATCCTAAATTTGTAACTGTAAACTCTTCATTCAGCGGCACGGCCACGACGCCGAAAGCGAGGTCTTCTACTTTTGGCTTCATCTCTCGTTTTCTGTCATCGGAATTGAGATAGCAACTCAGGAGGAGGAGGAGGAGGAGACAGAATCAACAGTGAAAACTGAAGATATAATATTTTTCCCTCGCACATCATCTATCTGACAGAAGGCGGCAAAAGGGAAAAGGAGAAAGGGGAAAGGGGGGGGGGGGGGGACCAGGAAAAATCTCGTCCTGCCCGCCAATCTTTCATTCGCTCATGCGCTCATCCATCCTGCGTGCAGCTCTTAATTTGGTCCTGCCACCGACTGGGCAGCAGAGACCTTCAGCCATTGGAAACAAATGATCTGGCCAGGGAGGGGCAACAACTCATGGCCGCCGGCGGTTCAACACGACTCGGCTGCTGGGATTTACTTTGTCTTGCAGGGAAAGTGTTTTAAAAACATTTGGGGTGTTTTTTTAATCATATTTTTTATACTTAATATTTTATTTTGATATTTTTACAGAAATACAACCTTCAAAAGTAAGAATGCATCATAATAATAATAAATAATAAAAATAATGTAAAATGTAACCATGCATCTGGCCAAGAAGGGCCATAAGGAAACACACAAATATAAATGTTAAAGTAGGAAAATAATTGTAAGAAAGGAAACAAATAAATCATAACAACCATGCAACACTTCACCGACGTTGTCAGTCGATCATAAATCCGGTCTCGAGTACAAAATATATTCAAAGACTTCTATTCACAGCTATTTTTTGTTTTCAAGAGAATTTATCCAAGACACGTTTTCTGGGTAATTATTAGCATTATGTGGATGAACCTCAAAAGGAACCGACTATTAGCTAGCATTTAGCTAGCATTGCTATGCCTATCAAGCAGTTTGTTATTTGTTGTTTGGCACATGCGTACAATCATCAATAACTACTGTGGCGGATTTAGTCGTCGACAATCTTGGTAGATCTGATGTGACAGCTAGCCAGCTAATTAAGCTAAGTGTTAGCTCAACTTGGGTGTTGAAATACCGTCTCTCAAGTTGTCTTGTGTTCAACTGGTTTGTTTTTAAACAAGAAACAGGTAGAGGTGTCTCAGATATGTTCTTTAATGCTACATAAATCATATTGTGCTGAATCCCTGAGGCCAAAGCAGCATGTACCCAGCAAAAAGTTAGCATGAGGGGCGACTGTGTGTCAGTGGTTAGCAGGGCCGTCCCTCAATCAAGGGGTTGGCGGTTCAAACCCCCGCCCTCGTGGATGTGTCCTTGAGCAAGACACTTAGGCTAACCTTAAGTTGCTCCCTGTAGCTGTGTCTACGGTGTACGAATGTAACACAATTGTAAGTAAATTTGGATAAAAAGCGTTGGCTAAATGAAATGTCACGTAAGCATCCTCATCATCGTTTTCATTATAATATAGCATCTTAAATGGCCCTGTTTAGCTGCTTAGCCTACACATACTTGGACACGATTATCAATCTTATTAAAACATTACATACGTATTATCATTCATGTGTTTGCCGAACATGAAGTTATAAGTTCGGCGACAGAGTTAACTTCCCGAAATCTTCGACCGCCACCCAGAACCGTCACGTTAAATCACTTAAGTTGACGATGACTCACACAAAAAGTAAACGACGAATGAAAGTCTTGCCCGGTGACACATGCTGAGTGACAAACACACTCAAAGGAGAGGAGAGCAAGCCCTCCGTGGCGTGTCTGTCCGTTCACAGAGCGCTCTGTGTGCAGCGTGGCCACATGGTGACACTTGTGACTCGATTGATGTCAACCTAATTTTACAGTGAAACCAGAAGCCTTGTGTCACCCTCATGTGAGAGTTGAGTAAGAGGCCTAGAATACACTGGGGAGATGATACCACACACACACACACACACACACACTCACACACTCGCTGAGAAAAGGGAAATCAAAACACAGATGCTTGCACGGTGTAAAAAGAGAAAATGGCGGTTTTAAGAATAGCAACTACACGGTGTGTGTGTGTGTGTGTGCGCAAACACACACACATGGTGACCGATATTTCTCCTGGGATTCCAGTGGCATAGATCATGACATAGATCGTGACATACACCAGACGGACACGAGCACAGGGGGAACTTTGTGACTCCGAGGGATCGCGGGACAGATGCCAACTGAATGGACCGTGTCAGCGCGGCGAGAGACATACGAGTCCCCAGCGGACCGGTTCTTCCTCCAGCGGACAGGACATTCGTCGATTCCGTATCGTCCGCTCAAACCCGTCGGGGACATTCAAGACCATCTCCGAAGTTTGTGCTTTTCACGCTCAGCATTTCTATTCGGGATTGGCGATGTTGGTCAACCACGGAAACATGTCAACAGACTTGAGTGATCCTCTGACTTTTCTTTAAGAGCCAACACGAGGTTGTTGTTCGAGTTGAAACGTCTCCGCAAGTATTAAATACACTGCAACGAAATGCGTATGTTTACTTTAGCGCCGTTATCGAGTCAGAATTCTCATTTTCCCTTTGTGTTTTGTGCTAATTAGCAATGGTTAGCACGCTAACACGCCAAACTAAGATAGCTAAGTTAACGTGGCAAAGATTACAGCTGCTGAACCCAAACATGCCAACATAAGCATTTAGCTCAAACCCCAAAAGAGCCGCTAGTCGACTCCTGTTTCCCCCTAAAGCAACAGACTTTAGTGATCCTCTGACTTTTCCTCAAGAGCCAACACGAGGTTGTTGTTCCAGTTGAAACGTCTCCGCAACTATTGAATGAACTGCAATGAAATGCGTAAGTTTCCTTTAGCGCACATATTGAGTCAGAATTCTCATTTTCCCGTTCGCCTCAGAGAGCAGACTTTTGTGTTTTTTGCAAATTAGCAACGGTTAGCATGCTAACACGCGAAACTAAGATACGTTAGCGTGGCATAGATCACAACTGCTGAACCAAAACATGGCAACGTTAGCTCAAAGCCTTACATACAGCCTGACAGAGCCGCGACTAGACTCCTGTTTCCCCCTAAAGCAACAGACTTTAGTGATCCTCTGACTTTTCCTCAAGAGCCAACATGAGGTTGTTGTTTCCAGTTGAAACGTCTCTGCAACTATTGAATGAACTTCAATGAGATGCGTACGTTTCCTTTAGCACCATTATCGAGTCAAAACGAACGAATAAAAACGGATTAAATTTCCCGTTCGCCTCAGAGAGACGACTTTTGTCTTTTGTGCTAATTAGCAACGGTTAGCATGCTAACACGCGAAAACAATATAACTAAGTTAATGTGGCAAAGCTACTGAACCAAAAACATGCCAACGTTAGCATAGATCTCAAAGCCTTACATAGAGCCTGACAGAGCCGCTCGTCGACTGCTGTTTCAACGTAAAGCAACAGACTTTAGTGACCCTCTGTCTCCGAAACTATCGACTGAACTGCAATGAAATGCGTACGTTTCCTTCATCAAGTCAGAATTCTTATTTTTACCAACAGACATTTTCCGTTCGCCTCAAAGAGCCGACCTTTGTGTTTCGTGCTAATTAGCGACGGTTAGCATGCTAACATGCGAAGCCAAGATAACTACGTTAACGTGGCAAAGATTACAGCTACTGAACCGAAAATGTAGCATTTAGCTCAAAGCCTTAGGCGACACACAGAGCCGCTAGTCGACTCCTGCTTTAACATAAAGCTCCTTTCTCTCCAAAGAGCTCGTCCCTTTCAATCGAATTACAACTTCATCTGAAGTTTAGCTACGTTATCTGTTTCGATCAAAGAGAAAACCTCTGACCACTTGTTGTTGCAGCCTTTAATAGCGGTTATTTGAAGTCTAGCCTCAGACTAGCATAATTACATTTGGGCCAGTGATAAATAAGTTGCGTCTTAAAGTCAATGCATTGTTGTAGGAACGCCACTGCTCTGCAAACACGACATCATGTGAGATGATGATCGGTCGGCCACCTCTATATATATATACATTTATATCGTATGAGAGTTGTATTTGGACCGCGTAATGGAATTCCCGTCAGATGACTTTGGTTTTTGGACCAAAACTACGGTAAGTGGAAGCGTCTTTGAAATGAATGAAATGTTTACAGAGCGATCAATGGGATACATTGAGAGGAATTCCGATGCAATAAACCAAGGGTCGTGGAAGTTCAGGCAGAAACGACTGTACGCTGTGAGGGTTTGTAAAAGCGACCATGTCGGTCAACACTAAGGCGCGAACATGTTCAATGAGCTCGATCAATTAAAAGTATTCAACTCTCACTTTGACCTTTTTTAGGACTGACATGTTGTAAAGTAAGCTGCGTCCTGGATGTAGAATCTATCTTGAGGGCGCTCTGGGAACTCTATATTCTCAATTATCTGAACACCAATTTCACACATTTTTAAGAAGGTGTGAGATACAGTGCACTGCAAAGAAGAAAACACACACACACACACACAACTGCAAATAGACAAAACACAATTAAAGAAACTAAATGCACTGCGGATATAAACAGAACCAAAAGGAGGAAACTCAAGCAAATAGCAAACAGTGCTGCAAGTTGTGCAGAACAACACAGAACTGAGTTCAAAATGCAAGTTTCTAGGATGTGAGCATCTGTGCATTCCAATACCCATACCATCATACTACTTAGTATGCCAAAATACCAGAATGTCCTCCTGGATCCGGTTGCCTTCTGGCTATTCTGACCCACAATCTTTCCGAAGAAAACACATTATAAAAAGGGTCAAAGTTCAAAGCTCAATGTTATAACAAAGTAGTACCAATTGAATGGATACTGCATGCAAGGCAGCTGCAAGTACTAAAAGTAAAGAGGAAAAAAGTAGGTGATTGGATCACAGTGTCAGAATTATTCAACGCTGAACACCAGATTTCATTCAATTGGGATGAAAATGTGCAGCCGAGTGGATAGAGGCCAAAACAAAGTCGTGGAATGTCGCATAAGTTGAAGTTTTTCTGGGCTTTTGCAAAGTTTTAAATGGAGAAAATGTCAAATACAAAAGAGCAATGATTGAACTTGCTTGCAGTTTGAAGTGTCCGCCGTCATTTTTTTAAATGAAGAAAATGCTTCTTGGTGTTTCCAGGGGATTTATTCACTGCAGCACAACAAGAACCAACAACACGTTGACATTCACGTTGGTCGTCAACAACAGCGACTTTATGCATTCGCAGCTTGTATCCATGTGTCCTTCATTTTTATATTTCTCTTCACTTCGAAGATTGTCTAAAAGCAAAAACGATCAGTCGTATCATCCATAATCTATCAAACTTCTCTCTGCACGTGGAAAAAATCTCTCCTAGAGAAAGACAAGACTTTCTTTTAACACAATACACACACAGTGTGTTTGTGGACCCAGTTTCTGTTTTTCATGTTTCTTAAAGGTCCATTTTTGCATGACCAAAATGATTCTCTTGTAATCACAATACCGACGAGTAGCACAACATAAATCATGAGCATGGTCGTGAAGGGATTATCTTTGTAAACCATGCTGTGCTTGTTCACAGATTAAGTTACAGACATGGATCACATGAAATGCATTCATCACTAAAAGGAACGCACAAGGTTCACGTTCATGTATGAATTATCCACAAGGACAACCCGGTTGGCTTGAATCTGATTTCTTTCTTTTTTTTATTATTATTCATTGTTAATTGTTTTCCAGTGGATAGAGAGCTCTCTTAGTTTCCCTCTCTTTATATTCAGTTGACATTCCTGATGGGGGAAATCCAGAATTCCTAATGAAGTGCAAAACATTACATATGCGGAGAGACATTTTTGGATCGCTCGCAGCAATGTTCCCGCTGCATGAATTTGCACCGGCGCACCAAAAAAAAAAAAAAAAAGAGAGCAAGAAACAGACATGACATATGCTGCAAAGCTTGAAATGTATGTAACTTCCTCAATATTATCCTTGACTGGCTTGCTTTGTTTCAAATGTGTGTCCAAACCATGTACACAGATGAATGACCCAGCAAAGGAAATTCCTTCTACTAATCAATGAAATGGCTTATGCAGGGCAAATGTAATATGTGGTTTTGCCTGGACAATACCAGGGTCTGAGCAGATCTGCTATGCCCCGGAGCCGGGTGATGAAGAAGAGCAACAAGGGAAGAGAATGGGGGCCTTTGTGAGCCTCCGGAAAAAAAAGTTCGAAGGCCTCTTTGGAGCATGCAGCAAAACCCGACTCGGAATGGACGAGTCCCCTTTAAGGGGGGAACTAAGGCGGGGTAAAGCATGAGCTAATATCTATAAGCAACAGAAGAAGTGCTCGTTGAAGAGGGAGTTTGATTCACTGATATTGCACAATGATAAAGGCATCAGCAGGATGCATGGAGGGGGGGGGGGGGGGATCAGACACAGCCAGGTCCTATGGACCCTACGAGACGTGAAGTCACAAGGACTCAAGGACACAAGGAGAGAGAAGAGGAGATAGGTGCTCAGTGTATCCTAAAACATCCATAAGGAGAGAGGAGAGGAGATAGGTGCTCAGTGTATCCTAAAACATCCATAAGGAGAGAGGAGAGGAGATAGGTGCTCAGTGTATCCTAAAACATCCATAAGGAGAGAGGAGAGGAGATAGGTGCTCAGTGTATCCTAAAACATCCATAAGGAGAGAGAGAAGAGGAGATAGGTGCTCAGTGTATCCTAATACATCCATAAGGAGAGGGAAGAGGAGGTAGGTGCTCAGTGTATCCTAAAACATCCATAAGGAGAGAGGAGAGGCGATAGGTGCTCAGTGTATCCTAACACATCCATAAGGAGAGAGGAGAGGAGATAGGTGCTCAGTGTATCCTAAAACATCCATAAGGAGAGAGGAGAGGAGATAGGTGCTCAGTGTATCCTAAAACATCCATAAGGAGAGAGAAGAGGAGAGAGGAGCTCAGTGTATCCTAAAACATCCATAAGGAGAGAGGAGAGGAGATAGGTGCTCAGTGTATCCTAAAACATCCATAAGGAGAGAGAGGAGAGAGAGGTGCTCAGTGTATCCTAAAACATCCATAAGGAGAGAGGAGAGGAGATAGGTGCTCAGTGTATCCTAAAACATCCATAAGGAGAGAGGAGAGGAGATAGGTGCTCAGTGTATCCTAAAACATCCATAAGGAGAGAGGAGAGGAGATAGGTGCTCAGTGTATCCTAACACGTCCATAAGGGGAGAGGAGAGGAGATAGGTGCTCAGTGTATCCTAACACGTCCATAAGGGGAGAGGAGAGGAGATAGGTGCTCAGTGTATCCTAAAACATCCATAAGGGGAGAGGAGAGGAGAGAGGTGCTCGGTGTATCCTAAAACATCCATAAGGGGAGAGGAGAGGAGATAGGTGCTCGGTGTATCCTAACACATCAATAAGGAGAGAGGAGAGGAGATAGGTGCTCAGTGTATCCTAAAACATCCATAAGGAGAGAGGAGAGGAGAGAGGTGCTCAGTGTATCCTAAAACATCCATAAGGGGAGAGGAGAGGAGAGAGGTGCTCAGTGTATCCTAAAACATCCATAAGGAGAGAGGAGAGGAGATAGGTGCTCAGTGTATCCTAAAATATCCATAAGGGGAGAGGAGAGGAGAGAGGTGCTCAGTGTATCCTAAAATATCCATAAGGGGAGAGGAGAGGAGATAGGTGCTCAGTGTATCCTAACACATCCATAAGGGGAGAGGAGAGGAGAGGTGCTCAGTGTATCCTAAAATATCCATAAGGGGAGAGGAGAGGAGAGAGGTGCTCAGTGTATCCTAACACATCCATAAGGAGAGAGGAGAGGAGCAACCCTGTATCACAAAAATTACGTTCCCCCAGACCTAAAATGCAATTTGCAGTTACGTTTGACTGAAACGTATTTCTCTTCAAATTACGTTTGACTGAAACGTATTTCTCTCCAGATTACGTTTGTATTTGACGTATTATAATAACAAATACGTCTCTGATCAACGTATCTTTGCCGTTTGTTATCTCTCTTTTCTACAATGCTGTTATGAATTGTAAAAAGCGTCCTCTAGTCTTATTATTATGTTATATATGTTGTTTCGCCTGCGTATTCTGACAGCAATAAGCGTTGTCGGATCATATGAATTGGCGTGAAGACTGCTGGTGACTCTCCTTTATTTTCTTTTTTTAGGTGACAATACATTAATTAAAACTCGTAAACTATCACCACCTCATCACCACCTTAACAGAGTCAGTCCCATACGGGTCAAATCAACTATTAAACTTGTTATAAAATGCGCATCTGTCCGTAATCTATACCATAAAGTTCGCATTTTAACCTAAAAAAAGTGCGCTTCCTTGTTACCTTTCAAAATAAAAGTCCGATTTGTCTGTTAAGCGGAAGTAGTATAAAACGTCTATATTTATTCAAACAATACAATATAAAAGGCATACATCAAAATCAATAAGGAAAATGCTGAACAGTCAAATAACTCAAAACAATAAACCCTTCATGGGGTTATTTACAGGGTGTTTACTTCTCATCAAACAAAAGAGCAGGTATCTGGAAAAATCTGGGAAATAATTTGGGAATTGTTAATAAAACATGATTTACCCTTCAACTTCCACTGATATGCATGCAAACTAATACATCGCTTACACACACACACACACACACACACACTGACAGAAACACATAGACACTCACATACGTACACACACACACAGGCAGACACACACATTCTCACACACACAGACACACCTCATACGCACACACTTACACACACACACACACACAGACAGACACACACACACACAGAATGACAGACACACACAGACACACACACACACACAGAATGACAGACGCACACACAGACACTCTCACACACACATTCAGACACACACATACAGACACTCACATACATACAAACACAGGCAGAATCACACACACACACACACCACACACACAAATACACATGCACACACCGCATACTCTGCAGACTGACCTTTGACCTCCCAATTGTCTCTCAGATATAACCCTACTGCTATATATTAAATATATTATATTGACCTAAATATAAGACTTTGAGGTCGTGGGGGGAATCCCCTCCAAAAGATTCACAAGAGAAAATTGTCACCGTGCCAATAACCCTTGTACGATCCTTAAAACCAGTCATTTAGTTAATTTTGCACACTTTCAATCAACTTAAAGATCTGGATTCTTTTCAGATTCAAAGAAGGGCATCTGAATATGATATACCCTACAGTTTTGGACCGATAGCACTGAGCTAAGGGCCCCAAAAACAGGTCTAAAGGGTCAAATTGGGCCTTATTCTCTTAAATGTGCATATTTTTAGACAAGTGCAAAAATGGCCATAATCTCCTAAATATTAGTCCTGGAAATCCCAAATTGAACACAGACACTCAGGACAGGGCCTACAATGAGGTGATGGGGTGAAATTTCCTCCGAAACACCCACAAGAGTTAATTGGCTGTCTGAAATCCAGGACTTGAAGACGGTGTGTGGTTTACCAAATCTGAGACCCTGTTGTGAGTTTGGGCTGATTTTAGCTTTTTTTTTTCTAAACATGTCAGAGCTTAGCTTTCTTTTGCAGGTTGTAGCCCCTCCCAAATGGGTCCCAACCATGTAGGCTGGCCACATATAGCACTTAGCATCCCTGCTTGGGAAGGGTTTAAAAACCCGGAAAAAAACAAAATTCCTTCCTTCAAAGGTTAACAACTCCTCAAATGTTTGTACTATATGACATGGTCAACGAACACAGACACTCTGGTGAGAAAGGCAAGGCAGCGCCTCTACCACCTCAGGCAGCTGAGGAAATTTAAAGTTTCCCAGAGGATCCTTCAGTCCTTCTACTCTGGAGCTGTGACAGGAAGCATCACAGCCTGGTTTGGCAACTGCTCCGCTCAGGACAGGAAGAGAGAGTAGTGCGTTCGGCTGAACGCACTCCCACCCTGCAGGACTTGTACACCAGGAGGTGCAGAACCAGAGCCGGCAGGATCATGAAGGATCCTCACCACCCCAACAACAGACTGTTTCAGCTGCTGCGGTCAGGCAGGCGCCTCCGTAGTCACGCTGCAAGAACAGAGAGACTGAGACGGAGTTTCTTTCCTCAGGCCATCAGGATTGTGAACTCCGACCTCACCAGGACTCCCACATAGACCCACACAACTGCCCCTCTTAGGCACACACACACACACACACACACTTACTGTAAATATTGTGTTGTTTTTTATTGTAAATAGTGTGTACTTGTTGCCCTTGCACATTCCTGCTGAGCATTGCCACTTTCATTTCACTGCACACCCTGTGTGTGTATGTGACAAATAAAACATCTTGAATAAATAAAACATCTTGAATCAATTTCAATTGTATTCTACCCCATTTGGGAGTGGCTACAACCTGGAAAAGAAAGCTAAGCTCTGACATGTTTACCCAATTTGACCCTTTGGACCTGTTTTTGGGGCCCTTAGCTCAGAGCTATCGGTCCAAACCTGTAGGGTATTCATATTCAGAGGCCCCTCTTTGAATCTGAAAAGAATCCAGATCTTTAAGTTGATTGAAAAATTAACATTAAAAGACTGGTTTTAAGGATCTACAAGGGTTATTGGCACGGTGACAATTTTCTCTTGTGAATCTTTTGGAGGATTCCCGACCTCAAAGTCTTATAGTTAGGTAAATATAATATATTTAATATATAGCAGTAGGGTTATATCTGAGAGACAATTGGGAGGTCAAAGGTCAGTCTGCAGAGAATGCGTGTGTGTGTGTATTTGTGTGTGTGTGGGTGTGTGCGTGTGTGTGATTCTGCCTGTGTTTGTATGTATGTGAGTGTCTGAGTGTGTGTCTGTGTGTGAGAGTGTGTCTGTGTGTGTCTGTCATTCTGTGTGTGTGAGTGTGTGTCTGTCTGTGTGTGACTGTGTGTGTCTGTGTGTGTGAGTATGTGTGTCTCTGCCTGTGTGTGTGTGTGTACGTATGTGAGTGTCTATGTGTTTCTGTCAGTGTGTGTGTGTGTGTGTGTGTGTATGTATTGGATTTGCATGCATATCAGTGGAAGTTGAAGGGTAAATCATGTTTTATTAACAATTCCCAAATTATTTCCCAGATTTTTCCAGATACGTTTGATGATGTAAATAACCCCATGAAGGGTTTATTGTTTTGAGTTATTTGACTGTTCAGCATTTTCCTTATTGATTTTGATGTATGCCTTTTATATTGTATTGTTTGAATAAATATAGACGTTTTATACTACTTCCGCTTAACAGACAAATCTGACTTTTATTTTGAAGCACTTTTTTAGGTTAAAATGCGAACTTTATGGTATAGATTACGGACAGATGCGCATTTTATAACAAGTTTAATAGTTGATTTGACCCGTATGGGACTGACTCTGTTAAGGTGGTGATGAGGAGTTTTAATTAATGTATTGTCACCTAAAAAAAGAAAATAAAGGAGAGTCACCAGCAGCAAGTCTTCACGCCAATTCATATGATCCGACAACGCTTATTGCTGTCAGAATACGCAGGCGAAACAACATATATAACATAATAATAAGACTAGAGGACGCTTTTTACAATTCATAACAGCATTGTAGAAAAGAGAGATAACAAACGGCAAAGATACGTTGATCAGAGACGTATTTGTTATTATAATACGTCAAATACAAACGTAATCTGGAGAGAAATACGTTTCAGTCAAACGTAACTGCAAATTGCATTTTAGGTCTGGGGGAACGTAATTTTTGTGATACAGGGTTGGAGAGGAGATAGGTGCTCAGTGTATCCTAAAACATCCATAAGGAGAGAGGAGAGGAGAGAGGTGCTCAGTGTATCCTAAAACATCCATAAGGAGAGAGGAGAGGAGATAGGAGCTCAGTGTATCCTACACATCCATAAGGAGAGAGGAGAGGAGATAGGTGCTCAGTGTATCCTAAAACATCCATAAGGAGAGAGGAGAGGAGAGAGGTGCTCAGTGTATCCTAAAACATCCATAAGGAGAGAGGAGAGGAGATAGGAGCTCAGTGTATCCTACACATCCATAAGGAGAGAGGAGAGGAGAGAGGTGCTCAGTGTATCCTAAAACATCCATAAGGAGAGAGGAGAGGAGATAGGTGCTCAGTGTATCCTAAAACATCCATAAGGAGAGAGGAGAGGAGAGAGGTGCTCAGTGTATCCTAAAACATCCATAAGGAGAGAGGAGAGGAGAGAGGTGCTCAGTGTATCCTAAAACATCCATAAGGAGAGAGGAGAGGAGATAGGTGCTCAGTGTATCCTAAAACATCCATAAGGAGAGAGGAGAGGAGAGAGGAGCTCAGTGTATCCTACACATCCATAAGGAGAGAGGACAGGAGATAGGTGCTCAGTGTATCCTACACATCCATAAGGAGAGAGGAGAGGAGAGAGGTGCTCAGTGTATCCTAAAACATCCATAAGGAGAGAGGAGAGGAGATAGGAGCTCAGTGTATCCTACACATCCATAAGGAGAGAGGAGAGGAGATAGGAGCTCAGTGTATCCTAAAACATCCATAAGGAGAGAGGAGAGGAGAGAGGAGCTCAGTGTATCCTAAAACATCCATAAGGAGAGAGAAGAGGAGATAGGTGCTCAGTGTATCCTACACATCCATAAGGAGAGAGGAGAGGAGATAGGAGCTCAGTGTATCCTACACATCCATAAGGAGAGAGGAGAGGAGATAGGAGCTCAGTGTATCCTAAAACATCCATAAGGAGAGAGGAGAGGAGAGAGGAGCTCAGTGTATCCTAAAACATCCATAAGGAGAGAGGAGAGGAGATAGGTGCTCAGTGTATCCTACACATCCATAAGGAGAGAGGAGAGGAGATAGGAGCTCAGTGTATCCTAACACATCCTCCCGTCATCAGGGCGTCCTCGTGGCCGGACAGTTTTATGTCGTTGACCACGCAATCACGACGTTCCCCTTCGTTTCCCAGGGTCCTTCTCCCCTCATTTTAGGTTACATCTCTGTTGCCTGTAGAAAAAGCATATTCATATTTTTATAAAATGTATATAAACAACCTCGTATTGAGAGAGTTTGCACAGCCCTGTATAAATGTGAGACTATAAGACATGTCGGCGACCTTTGTGTCTGTGTTGTTACCCACAATGCATCACCAGAGGAACACTGCTGCCGCAGAGGAAGGAGAAGCTCTGATTGTGTTTGAGCACATTGAGCTCCTTTGTAAACATGTGATACCATTCAAAGAAGGCGTGAGGCCGCTCCTTACCTGATGTCC
The DNA here is from genome assembly GCF_029220125.1 of Pseudoliparis swirei. Taxonomy (NCBI): domain Eukaryota; kingdom Metazoa; phylum Chordata; class Actinopteri; order Perciformes; family Liparidae; genus Pseudoliparis; species Pseudoliparis swirei. Next base: position 3,954,688 of record NC_079392.1, on the reverse strand, counting down.
TCCCCCTGGGGGATGAAGGAAGTATCTCTGCATCAAAATGACGTTAGCCACATTAGCCACATTAGCTCCACTAACGCGAGTCATCTGACAGGAATGCCCTTCATTTCTAGTGTAGATTGTTTTGATGGAGAATTCTAACATGATAATTGAATTTGCTGTTCAAGGTTTGCTTCCTCAAAGTCCAATCACACGGGCCCGTTCGGCCTCTGAGCCGCGGCGCCTTGGTTGTTTGAGTTGTGGCATAACAGCCCAAGAAGGAGGAGAAGAAGGAGGAGGAGATGAGATGAGAAGAGGAAGAAGAAGAATGAGAAGAAGAAGAAGAAGAAGAAGAAGGAGGAGGAGGAGGAGGAAGAGGAGGAAGAGAATGAGAAGAAGAAGAAGAAGAAGAAGGAAGAGAAGGAGAAGAAGGAGGAGAAAGAGGAGGAGGGGAGGAAGAAGAAGAAGAAAGAGGAAGAGAAGGAGAGGAGGAGGAGGGGAGGAAGAAGAAGAAGAAGAAGAAGAAGAAGGAAGAGGAGGAAGAGAAGGAGAAGAAGAAGAAGGAAGAGAAGGAAGAGAATGAGAAGAAGAAGAAGAAGAAAGAGGAAGAGAAGGAGAAGAGGAGGAGGGGAGGAAGAAGAAGAAGGAGGAGAAGGAGAAGAAGAAGAAGGAAGAGGAGGAAGAGAAGGAGAAGAAGAAGAAGGAAGAACAAGAAGAAGAAGGAGGAGGAGAAGGAGAAGAAGGAGGAGGGGAGGAAGAAGAAGAAGAAGAAGAAGGAGGAGGAGAAGGAGGAAGAAAAAGAAGAAGAAAAAGAAGAAGAAGAAGAAGAACAATATTAACCTCTAAAGTTGAATCCTTTAATGCACGGCATCAACACGCTTCTTAAATATGTTTGTTTATTTTATTTTGGAGGTAAAATTCAGGAAGTTACCATCTAAAAATGTATAAAATGTGACGTACATGTGTTCAATGTGACAATTACATAATCAGAACACATGATTCAGGTAAATATAGAGGATTGTTTTCCAAAAAGCCCAAAGAAGTCACAGGACTGTTTGTCTGAAGGCCGAATAAATTCATATTTAAACCTTTTGCACGCAAGGAAATATTCTATCTTCTCTTCTTCTCTTTTTTTTTGAAGCTACCAAGCGTGACCCAACTCTCAGGCCTTTTGTGATCGTGCTCACGCGTTACGGATGTGGATTCATAACGGGCTCACGTGCTATTTGCAACCAGGATTGCGTGCCAAAGGTCAAAGGTCAAACAGCTATCGGCCCAGTCGCGTTACCGGGAGATGCTCAAGGTACTGGGCCCATGAGTTGGGAGATGTTTGCACCTTTAAAAAAAAAGAAGTGAAATCCTCCCTGAATTCACAATCACACACACACACACACACACACACACACACACACACACACACACACACACACACACACTTCCAGAGATGTGCCAATGTTGAGTTGACCGAGTGACCAGCAGGAGGATGTTCAGTGTGCGGTGCGCTGCCAGGTGTCGTTACAGTTGGAGGGAAGCAGTCACACACACACACACACACGCGCGCCGCCATCTGTTACCGTGGCGACCCATCGCCAGCTCGCCGCCGTGTCCTTTTATACTTTATTCATAATTGAGGGGACTTTTCTTGTGAATAATGCCCTGTGTGCGATACAGTGGGCGAAGATATCGGACATCCCCCCCCCCCCCCCTCAAAAAAAAAGCTCTCCTTGTCCTCGTGGCTAATAACAGATTTGTGTCAGACTCATTTAGTCTAATGCATTCAGAAGGTATATAAAAAGGCCTCAGATTACCATTTTGAATCCGCGTGCGGGGACACAGCGGCTCACAGTTACGCCGAGGGGACGCTCCGACGCTCCGACGCTCTGACACTGATTCATATGCGGGGAGAAAAAAAGAAAAGAAACGGGAACGGATGGATTTTATTTTAACGTCCCCACAACACTCGCGAGCTTTGTGGCCGGCTGTGAAATATATTCCAAACAAGCCGCCTCTCCATCACTTCTCGTGCCAGAGTGAGTCATCCCCTCCCCGGACTCGGACATCACAGACTGTGTGATTTCCAACGCTGTGGTGAACGCCCCCCCCCACCCCCTCCATCATCCACCATTGTGCGGTACTGTGTTGTGGACCGGGTCGATCCTCTTAAAGTCATATCAAAAGCACTTCCTCCGGGCAATGTGCCGCCTCTGGAGTCACTCATGATGACATGCGGGGGTCGACTTGTGATCTTTTTAATTATTCTGCACTTGATTTCTATTTCCCACTATTCAGAAGAAAGAAGGAAAGAAAATCGCAACGTGAGAATTGATTGCCTCAAAGATCCATCTTTATAATCTCCCCACAAGGCCGCCATAAATTATCCCAACTTTTCTTTTTTTGGGGGGGGGACAGGACAAGTAGGGATCCCTTTCACATCGGGGGAGGGGGGGCTGTGAATGTGTGAATGGGATGGGAGGAGGGGGGGGGGGTCTTTTTTTCCTTCTTCTTCTGCCTTAAAGAAGGAAGAAGAAAAAAAGTACACTTGTTATCTTGTGAACCCTCAAAAGTGTAAGATAGGAATCTCTTGAATGTCAGGCGACAGAAATGGAATTAACAAGAGATCTTTTTATTGTTCCCAGAAGGTCATTAGGGATGCCAATCGGGGGGGGGGTAATTATGGAAATGATCTCCCCGGCTCTTTGGAATGTTTTCCTGCTTCCATAAGGACTTGAAAGTGTTCAATCAGCCGGTCTCTCGTGGGAAAGTTCAGCCATAACTGCGAGTGTACCAGCAAAATCAAATTAAGCAAAAGAGATTTCATTAGTATTTATAGCCCCGAGGCATTTGTAAAAGTATGGAGCGGCGGAGTAATGTGGGACTGCGGAGGGGAGAATTATTGCTTAATGACAAAGGCCATACCTAGAAGACACATGGATTATGAATATGGACATGAGCGCATCTTTGAAGGGGATTCTTGAGGGAATGTGAAATATTGATGCTCGTGTGGCCGTCTTTGGACTTCTGGGTGGTAACTTTTGTTTGGCTGATAACTTTATTATTCAGACATGTTTAAGAGTGTAGTTTAAAGTATTAAAAAATACTCTAATATGGGGAAAAAATACTTAAATTATATGATATGCCCAGTTAGGATACATATAGTAACCAATGAGTAGCTGTACCCGTGTACAGTTAGTGGTATTTATTATTATACATGTGGGATAATTATGCTTAATTTGAGGTACTTTTATTTATATTATACGTATAATTATAATACTTAACACTCTATTACTCCACTACATTTATCTGACCGCTATATAATTACATTACGGGTTAAGAATTTTCTCTATAAAAACTTATGAGCGCCTATAAAATATGACATATTGTCACAGATTGCTGCAGCGAGCGATAAATCAAATTAGAGCTGAAATTATAAGTGGAGTAGACGATTAGTTGATCAACATAAAATGGAAACTAGATCACTGGTTCATAACTTTGAGTGATTTTTCAAGCAGGAATGCCAAACATGTGAAAGGTAGAAACGTAATGATCTCAAATCACAGCTTCATTAATAATCTAGATTGTTGACCAATCAGAGAAAACCAGATATTTAAAAATGTCCTTTCCACATGCACATATATATATGTATATATATGTATTTATATATATGTATATATATATGTATATGTGTATATATTTATATATATATGTGTATATATATGTATGTATATATATATGTCTATATGTGTATATATATATGTGTGTATATATATGTTTGTATATATATATATGTTTGTATATATATATATGTGTATATATATACACATATATACTGTATATGTGTATATATATACACATATATATGTGTATATACATGTAAGTATATATATATATATGTCTGTATATATATGTGTATATATACATTTATATATATATGTGTATATATATAAGTATATATATATATGTGTATATATATAAGTATATATATATATGTGTGTATATATATATATATATATGAATGTGTATATATATATATATGTGTATATATATATATGTAAGTATATAAATGTATGTGTGTGTATATATATATATATATATATATATATATGAATGTGATGAGCATGTTTCACTGTTTCCTGAATATTAACAGACCGAAAAAGAAACCAGTCGAGAAAATAATCAGCAGATTAAAATAGTAGAAAATAATCTTCAACACGCTGATAAAACAACGTTGGTCCGTGTTAATATACTTTTAAATACATTTTTAAATGTACTTTTACTTGTAACAGAGTGGGGTTTTTTCAGTTCTCCATCACGGTGTCGAATTCGAATCTTAACCTCGTGGAGTAAAAGATCTATTCATCGATGTGTAGTTCAAAATGATATTTAGTTATGTAGTAAACAATCGTGTGTTAGGAGTCTCACTCCCCCCCCCCCCCCCCCCTGTGTCATAAATCACAGGAGGGATCCGGGGCCCAGATGAAATGAAGTCAGATCGCCATGTGCAGTAAATTGCAACACCTGATTTGAATCATTGGGTCTATTCAGTCCACTTAACCTCGGAGTAATTGACAATTTAAAGGTGCAGTCCTTAATTTCAAGAGACAGCGCAATGACTTTGATTAGGATGTGCGGGTATTCACTCCTCCGCGGGATTAACAGACGAGGACAAAGCAAATAAAGGGATGGAGTACAATCTTGCGCGGAGAGATATGACACCATTACCTTGGCCTCGAGGTGATTTCATCACAGGCCTCCCTCCGTGAGAATGAAGCAGATTACACCGGAGGTATCGTGGAACACTTCTGGATGTGTTGTAAAATAGAACATAAACACACATTTCAGTCAATCCAAATTTTAAAACATCACCGCTCGCAAGTCTAAAGCTTTATTTTCTTCCTCCTCGCCACCGTCTTCGACGATAATTGGGTTCGAGAAGAGGTAAAGTGCCTTCGCGGAGAATCTGACAGAAGGAATATTGTTATGGGCGAGGCGGGGGTGTCATTTAGTGCGATGTTTCATATATATGCATCAATAGGCAAGGGTGGGGGGGGGGTCACGGGGGTCACGCGGAGCGAGAGTTTCTTTTTGATGTAAATTATAGGAAACGCTTCCTCACACATGCAGAGCGTTGAGATTATAGAGCACGGGAAGGGAAGCACAATATTGGACACCATTTTTTTGGGCAACCATGGAGGATTTTTGAGTGGATTTGTTGTCGTTTTTAGCATTTTTCCCTTTTGGATAGAGCATCGTGCACCATGAGAACAATACACATCAAGATGTTTGATGACAAATTGACAAACTACGAACTGAAAATGTACTTTTTATTGTTGATTATTTGAGGAAACAACATTTTGCTCCGGAATAAATCTGGTTTTTATACGTTTAAATAGTTTCCCGCGTGTCACTATTCACCATCTGACCCCCTGTGGGATTTATTATGAGAAACGCTTGTGTAAAACATGTAAAACGTTAAGATTATAGCGCATATGGACATTTGGAATCACAACATTGGACACCATGTAGGATTTTTTTTAATGTTTTTTTTTTTAACACAAATTATTATTTTCCCTTTTGGATAGAGCATCATGCACCATAAAAACAATACACGTCAAGATGTTTGATGACAAATTGACAAACTATAAACTGAAAATGTGATATTTAATGTTGATTATTTGAAGAAACAACATTTTGCTCCCAAATAAATCTGCTTTTTCTTCGTTTAAATTGTTTCCTATATTAACATTTGACACCCCGTTGCATTATGGGAAACGCTTTCTCACACATGCAAAACCTTAAGAGTGTAGTGCATATGGAATCACATCATTGGACAGGATTTTTTTAATGGATTTTTTGTTTTGTTTTTAACACAAATTATAATGTTTCCCTTTTGGATCGAGCATCATGCACCATAAAAAAAAAATACACGTCAAGATGTGTGATGACAAAATAGAAAACGTGCTTATTTAATATCGATGATTTGAAGAATCACAACATTTTGCTCCAGAATAAATCAGTTTTTTATACGTTTAAATTGTTTACTGCAGGTCATTATTTACCATCTGACCACCCGTGGCATATAATATAATATGGGAACATTTCCTCACACATGCAAAACGTTGAGATTATAAATGCATAAAGGAAATCACAACATTGGACACCATATAGGATTTTTTTTATGGATTTTGTTTTTGTTTTTTAACACAACTTATATTTTTTTCTATTTTGAATTCAAGCATCATGAACCATAAAAAAAAAAAATACACGTCAAGATGTTTGATAACAACATTGAAAACGTGCTTATTTATAGTATCGATGAATTGAAGAATCACAACATTTTGCTCCAGAATAAATCAGCTTTTTTAGACCTTTTAAATGGTTTCCTGGTCCATTATTTACCATCCGACACCCCGTGGCCGACATTAGCACCTCGTGTCCCGGCTTCGTGCAGACAATGAGTCGGTGCAGAGCCCGGGCTGCCGTGTGTTGACACCGCGTCAGATGCCGTTGGACCCATTTGCACTGTTTACGGCTCACAACACGGTGACACACTGACGGCGCAACTCCTCCGCTCCTCCATCTGAATGACAACACGACCAGCCCCCGAACTGGGGCTGACGTCGCATGTGTTCAACAGACACACATTGGCATGGTAATCCGAGGCGGGAGGTGTCACTTTCTCACCGGCGATATACCCGCGCGCGAGGAACATGTGACATAACGGCATCCTCCGGGGGAGGAGAGGATGAGGAGGGGGGCTTCATTTGGACGGACAGCCGGAGAAGAGGAGCGATGGGCGGGGTGGAGGGGCTGCGTGGAGACGGTGCAGCACCGGACACATAAAAGTGTATAGAACTTTTAAATAAATGAAGTATACGTGCACATTTATAATTATTATTATTATTATTATACTAGAAAATAATAACATGATTGTATAAAGAGGGGTTGAGACCATGCACACATGTATTCGTGAAGGATTTTCACAACACGATAATAATACAACACATCATTTTGACAGATATTTTACACACACGTTTATTGAGGTGAGATGATTCATTTCTGCTGCTTGTATTTTATTTTATTTTTGTACTACAAAAATCACCTGATGAGACGCTTTGAACTGCCCCCCCCCCCCTCCTCCTCCTCCTCCTCCTCCTCTCCATCAATTCTCTTCTTGCGGATGCAGAAAGGGCGCGTGCACCTGAAGACCTCACACTGAACACGTGACAATAAATGTATTACTCTATAGAAATATATATATTATGAGCGTCCCTTATTTGGTGACTGCAGGTATGTGTATGTGTGTTTCCACACTGACGTCATGCAGCAGCACCTGCAAACAATAAATAAGAAGATGGGTCAACTTAAACATATTATCATAATCCACAATATGAAATACAGACCTCATCATAATATTATATATATATATATATATATATATATATATATATATATATATATATATATATAAATAATATCTCCAGCCCAATAAGAACGAAACTAAAAATCGTCGGTCAGTTAAGACATTATATCCTTCTGGATCACCTGTGATCTGCTGCTCACACACACACACACACACACACACACACACACACACACACACACACACACACACACACACACACACACACACACACACACACACACACACACACACACACACACACGCCTACACACGCCAGTGGATCAGGGTCGTCTATTTGGGGCCCTCATATGAGATCTGGCTCCTGCAGGTTTAAAATGGGCTCCATCATAATGTGTGACATGGATCTCGTCGTTGATGGAGTGGATTCTTTGAGAAGAGCTGAACAAAAAAAAAGTGATTTCCACAAAGAATAATGAGAGTAACGAGCTCTCTGCAGAATCCACATTGAGCATGTAGAATTACGAAAAATATATTTCAATATATATATATTTTTAATGCAACATGACCGTCGCATAGCACACATATGTGTGGATAAAATGGGGTTTTTAATATATATATATTTTGGGGGTTTTATTAAATCTGACAAGCTGAAGATTTTGGCAACATGGTGTAAAGATAATTAACGTAATGGTCGTATAATTACAATGCGCCATAACAATGACATTAATGTATCACATGGTGCCCCTCTCACCTTAATTAATGATATTATTTGCTTTTTTTTAAAATCTATTTTTATACAACAGCTGATTTTGGTACAAGAAGGAGAGTTTGGGGATTTTAATTAGCTCACATGTTGTTGTTTTTTTACCATATGTGCAGATATATGATGCATAATAGCACATGTATTGGCTCCTCAATGTTAATGGACGGGTTCACTATCCAGCAAATATGTATATATTAATTATATAGTTCTAAAACTTTTTTGGGGGAGGAAGAACGACAGGCAAGGTCCATCCAATCCCCCCAAAAAAATCAGTTTTTCCACATTAAGCTCACATAAATAAGGGCTTCAGATGTTTATAATTGGTCTTATGGTCTAAAAAAAAATGTGTATGTGTGAGAGTGAGCACGAAGGTTTTATTTGAAACATTATTAATCATGAAAAAATATCGAATCAAATTGACTTTACATTTTGTTTTAAATCCGTGAAATGATCTCACCACGATATATTCCCGATTTTTACAGCCGCCAAATAAACGAATTAACAACATGTATATCTCCCATCATGTCTACCATCATCTCCCCACCATGCGTCTGCTGACGTGTCCTTGAGCAAACACACCCACGTCCTCCTCTGCAGGTATATGCCTCATGACCTCTGACCCCCTCACGTGAGACATGCAGGAAGAAGCCTACGGGGAGTCAAGAGAGACAAACAAACCGTCTCCATCTCAGGAACGCGCCGGAGCGCGCGCGCTATTGTATGATCACAATTATTTGTTCGGTGACCTTGTGCTGGTGTGTATAGTTTTCGCATGGATCACGTTTGTGTGTGTGTGTGTGTGTGCACGGTGACTGTTTCCCTCTCTCCATCACCTGTGCATGCCCCCCCCCCCCCCACCCGAATGGTTTCATGCCGGAGCGACTTGGCTTATTATACTAAAAGGTTTTTTTTCTTGCTAAGCCGCGCATGTGTGCTTAAAACGTTCATTTCATTAACAAACTGCGGAGGTATAAAAGCGGATTTATGAGGCTTCAAAAGATCACAGGAAGGACGGGTTTGAATCCCCCCCCCACACCCCTCACCCCCCCCCCTCTCCGTGCTGCTGCAGTCAGGTTAGATCAGCAGTTATACGCCGCGACCGAGGAGGCAGGCTGCACCTGTCTCTCTCCAGACAGACACACACACACACACACACACACACACACACACACACACACACACACACACACATAGATAGATCAGTGGATCAATATCTTTTGGCTCTATGTGACTTGATAACTTCGATAGAAATCCTTCAACAACAACACCAATAGCACTCAAATGTGGCTCATAAAGCTCTTTTATTTTTTACATTTATTTTTTAAAAGACACCAACAATTATTAGTGTGATCTTATATCAGAGAGAGATATGGAGAAATGCAAAAACGGAGCACAAGAGAGAGAAAAAATCTGAAAATAATCTGAAAATAAAGTTTCAAATTGAGCACACAAAAAACGTCCATTCAAAAAAATAGAACAAAAAGTGTTTTTTTCTGATTTTATGGGCCTGAAAAAGCCCCAATTTATCCAGAGAAACATGTATAACCTCCATAAATACACGCGCAGTCGCAGAAACCCGGATTAAAATCGATGGTTCCGTCGGTTGAGTAGCTCCCGATCACACTGGGTCACGCCGATTAACACGAGGTCTAATCGGAGGACATGTTTTTCTCCTGTGACCCGCGCACGCGCGTTATTAATGATATCGCGTTTGATTAATAATCCCACTTTCATCCGGAGAGCACGAGGTGGCGCGGGGGCGGCGCGTGAGGCAGCAGCTCGTGCGCGCGCCGCTAAAGGTAATTAAAGGATTTCACGTTCACGTATAAAATACACGCACACAAAATATAACACTAAAGGGGATTTTAAAGCGTAAACATTTAAAAATAAATTCATTAAAATGCAATTTGTATTCGGGTACCCATTCAGTTTTCTTCATAGTGAAGTAATTAATAATGATGTCATTAGTAGAGGTGACACGTGTAATTTATTGAAATGTAACAATGGTTATACTAATGATAATATCGATAATAATAAAAATAATAACGCTCCCTAAATTAAATTGCATTCCACCGTATTGTGTTTTAAATTAGCTCGTGTCCGAGGAAATAATCGTTACCGCCACATCTTGTTTAAATTAAAGCTCTGCCTCAAATAATCCAATGTCGTTTATTATAAATAGTTTCATAAAAAATAAATAAATAAATAAACTTTTTAATCGCTTGTGGCACCTCGGGAAAAAATAAAAAAATAAACCCCAGTTTTTAATTCTTATATTAATTAATTTACGACACGTTTGCACCAAATACCCCCCCCCCCCTCTCCCCCCCCCCTCCAATGTTCCCACCCAGCGGAGGAAGCCCCTTCTCCGGAGGATCGGATCCGACATCCCCTCCCCGGAGCCCACCACAGCCTAGACACACACACACACACACACACACGCACGCACGCACACACCGCTCACCTCCATCCATGCTCGTGAATAAAATGTCTCTCTCTTTGCATTCCACCCGCTGCCTGCATTTCCTACTCGTTTCAGATGTAAAGCGTCGCCCTGATTGGGGTCGTTAGCACCTCTTCCGAACTCTTAAAGAGGGAACTCTTTATTCTTTATTCTCTCCATTCAGAGTCGCCGGTCGGTGCTGCTCGGCTGCAGCCGCCGCCGCTGCTCCTCCTCAATATCCTTCCCACCTCTCGGCCCTCTAATCCTGCAGGAATAAATAAGATTTTGTTCAAATTCATGCTTTGCATTCACCTAAAAAATCCCTGGAAATATCCAAAAAGCATGCAGCACATAAACAAAGCATGCGTGTGGAATCTTTACGCATTCGACGTCTCCATCATGGGATCCATGCAGTTTCAAATAAAGTGAGAAAGAAAAAAATCCATGCATGCACAATCAAATAAAACAACAACAACACGTTTAGGCCTTAAACGAGTTAGAGGAGGATTAACGTGAACTTAGCTGTCGTCGTTTTCACTCTGCAGCTTTGCAGCAAAGTTCTAGAGGTGTGTGTTGTTATTACGCACGCCACATTAATGCGCATCAGATATTTCAATCACGCAGGCCAATTTTCTCTCTCTCTCCTCCTCCTCCTCCTCCTCCTCCTTCCTCTGCCGCCGTTAAATGGTCTATGACGGACGAACACAGAAAGCAGCATTGCTGATGTCCCATTGTTGACAAATCCATGAAACAACTCCAGTTTGCATGGTTTAACAGAGAGGAGACGAAGGAGGAGGAGGGAGGAGAGAGGAGACGAGAGGAGAGGAGAGGGGGCGTGTGTCGTCACCAAACCACGTGTCCCGCGCTGATAGTATATCTTATGCTGAGGGGGAAAGTAATCTATCAGACAGTCCACCTCTTTTTTTAAAAGCTCCGGCCTCTTAAAAAGCAGCATGTGTCATCTCGACTCGGCTCTCCAGATTTCGCTCCGGTAGGAACTATTACGCACGGAAGAAGAAGAAAAAGGACGTCGGAGCGCACGAACGTCTCCAAACCCAAAACCCAAAGGCAAAGAAAAGACGCGCGGCTCCACGCAGGCCCTGCTCACTTACCGAGTGGAGAATTATATGAGTTAAAGTTGCTTTTTTGTGTGTGTGACTCGACCGGCTGGCTGCCCGGTGACATCCGATCCCTTGACGGGGGTGCGAGAGCAGAGAAAGTCTAGCAGTGTGTGTGTGTGTGTGTGTGTGTGTGTGTGTGTGTGTGTGTGTGTGTGTGTGTGTGTGCGCGCGCGCGCACTGACCATCACGCACACCCACTCCGCGGCTGTTTGTTTGTTTTTTGGCTCCAGAGAATCCACACAAAAAAAAAAAGTTTAAAAGAAAGAAGAAGAAGTATTCTAGCCGTGAGATGACCCTGTCTGGAGGCAGCGAAAGAGCCAGCGACATGTCCGGCCACACGGTGCTCACGGCGGAGGACGTGGACATCGACGTGGTGGGCGAGGGAGACGAGGAGGGCGGCATGGAGACGGTGGACAGCGACTGCGACAGTCCGGTGCACGGGGGAGGCATGCTGCTGCGCGACGACGACGAGGTGGAGGATGACATCGAGGTGGAGGAGAAGGAGGAAGAGGAGGAGGAGGCGAGGTCCGGTGGAGGGAGTCCGTGCTGCGAGAGCTCCGGGGAGGGAGACGCGGGCACCGGAAAGGGAGAGGTCAAGACCAGAGCACGACGGGAGGAGGCGGGATCCAGAAGCCCAAGAACAGCCTGGTGAAGCCGCCGTACTCCTACATCGCGCTCATCACCATGTCCATCCTCCAGAGCCCGCAGAAGAAGCTCACCCTCAGCGGCATCTGCGAGTTCATCAGCAGCCGCTTCCCGTACTACCGGGAGAAGTTCCCGGCGTGGCAAAACTCCATCCGCCACAACTTGTCCCTGAACGACTGCTTTGTGAAAATCCCCCGGGAACCGGGCAACCCCGGCAAGGGCAACTACTGGACCCTGGACCCGGCGTCGGAGGACATGTTCGACAACGGCAGCTTCCTGAGGAGGAGGAAACGGTTCAAGAGGGTCCAACCGGACATGCTCCGGGACCACACCGCGCTCATGATGCAGAGCTTCGGTGCGTACACACTCGGGGTCCCCTACGGGAGGCACTACGGGATCCACCCTGCGTATACCCACCCGGCGGCTTTGCAGTACCCGTACATCCCCCCGGTGGGACACATGCTGCCCCCGGGCATCCCTCTCCTGTCCTCCGCGGAGCTGAACCGGAAAGCGTTCAACTCCCAGCTCAGCCCGAGTCTCCAGATGCAGCTCAACAGTCTGAGCACGGCGTCCATGATCAAGTCAGAGCCGTCGATCCGACCGTCGTTCAGCATCGAGAACATCATCGGGGTGTCCAACGCGTCCTCGGTGTCACCGGGCGCCGCTGCTTTCCTGCGGCCTCCGGTGACGGTTCAGTCGGCCCTGCTGAGCGCGCAGTCCCTCTCCCTGACCCGGAGCTCGGCCGCTATCGCCCCGATGCTCAGCGTGCCGTCAAATATGATCTCTGGACACGTTTTACCGGCACCGGCAGCGGCGGTGTCCAAGTGGCCGTCACATTGACTTCACGGCGCGAGAAAATGAACTCTTATTTTTTTGATATAGAGACGTTATTATAATAATGGGGGGGGGGGGGGGGACAGCACAAATCAATAGGCAACTCTGGACTCCATGTGTAGACTGAGAAAAAAAAGGAAAGAAAAAAGGAGATATTTATGTACAGGTAATATTTGTAAATATTTGTAAGAAAAAAAAAAGAAGAAAAAAAAAGAAATGATTTTACCTGTCTTTTCTTCCCATTTGTTCCTGTTTTTTGGGGATCTGTGATGATTATTTTAAATTTGTTCTTTTTTGTATCGGGGAGCTCTGGACTCTGTTTTTTGTCTTCCTTTTTCATATAAGAGTGAAAAGCTCTGGAAAAAAAGTAGTCTGTTTATAATAATAATAATACAAAAATCAAATATATGTAATTCTATGTAGCTATATTGTTGTTGTAAACTGAATTTATTTGTAAATAAATCGAAGAAAGAATTAAATCTTTTTTTATTTTATTAACATTGCTAAATGGTTGGAGAACAGATTTATTGAGAAACATATTCTTGCACATATTATTTTGTCTACATAAATATGAATAACCTCTAAAGCTATAATGGCGTGAAGAAAATAAAGGACATTTACATTTTAGATTTAGGCCTCTAACATTACAAAACGGTCGGAATATTATGTGCTTAAAATTACTTTTTTATTATTATCATCTATTTTTTCCACGGTGTTTAAAGTCTAATTTGGGCTTTTTTTCTTTTTTAATTCCTGCTAAACAGTTAATTTACCAAATATATTTTTACCTGGCTTGGCAACATTATTTCGAGATATTTGACACTTTTTAATTTAACAATAGTTGTCGCCGACGTTTTAAAAAAAGAGTAAAGGAGTTAGCACATTTATTTATATGTATTTCTAAATGTAAAGAAAATGCCAAAAGGGATAATCAAAAAGTGAATGTCCTGAAATTTAAAATTATTTGTGAAATGTTGCTTTTTAGGCACATTTTATTTATTTATATATAAGACAACCCGATGTAAACATTTAGGGATACAATAAAACAGTTTAAATTTTTTTTTTAATACATATATTTACGGTTGTTTTACAGTTTAGACACCTTTTTTAATTCACCATTATACGTCACTGCTCGTGTGGTTTCACGCGGCGCGGCTACTTCAAAGGTAACAGCTTCGCAGTTGTGTCTGGCTAATCACGTCTACGCAAACAGCAAATGGTGATCGCGCGCGTGTGTGTGTGTGCGCGTGACCGCGTGAAGGGGTTACAGGCGCTATATTTATCTGATCCCCATGAGAAAGAGAAAGCAGCCTCTCGATTCACTTGCAGACACCGAAGAAGGCGCTGATGATGCAACCGGCTTCTCCAATGTCACCGTGCACATTCCATTATTAGTTTTTTATTGCGCTATAATTATTCACATCGTATTATTATTAGTAATATTAATTGTAGCATTATTATTATAGTATTTTCGTTATGTTGCAAAACAAACCCGCGTTGCCTCGTTGAGTTTTCCTCACATAATAACAGGCATACAAATACAGGAATCGACTGTGTAATGGGTTCTTCATTATTATCTCGTTATGTTTTTTCTCATATTAAATATAAGGTGTTAAATATTTACATCATTCTAAAAGACAGTTTTTGAAAGAGACGTGTAGGTCACGTTCAGAGTAGTCACAACATATAATTTATATATTTATCGAGTAAAGCAATGGGAGTTTGTCAAATGCTCTATAGGTGTGTTTTTAGAGATATTATGAATTAATAAATACCGAAATAAATCATTAAAGCATTTAAAACAGAAAACCTGCGCTTATAAATGTTAATTATTATTATTAAATATAAAATCCTTGATAATTTCCGTCACAGAAACAGGTCCGTGTCTCCACGAAGCAAAGTGAACCTGCAGGGAGACGTCCCGCTGTGAGCTGCGGCGGAGGAGATCCACGCCGCTAGGGGGCGCTAATGGGCACCGGGGGGGGGGGGCTGCATTGACTTCATTGTGGATCTCAAGGAATCAAAGAAATACTTAGGAAGACACAACCACATGAAGAAAAAAATGGAGGATAAACATTCCTACACAATCAATCCATCTTATTTATTTATGATTGTGTACAATAGTTAATTAATTTAATCTTAATTGACTTTAAGGAGGAATTTAAATCTGAATTTTCTTGATGAACGACATAGTAAATATATGTACCCGTATGCCCAAATATTCACAATATTCTGCTGTATATACAGATTTAGCTTACAATATTATTCATATTTCAATAAAGACACTGCAATTATGCTGACGTTAATAAAGTGAGGGTTCCAGTATATGATGAAAAAACACAACGAGACCTCAATTGGCCAAAAATAAATCTTAAACCGAAATTAATCCCCTCTTCAGGTGATATTAAAGCAGATATTAAAATGTGTATATTACAATGTTTAAATCCATTAACCCGTTAACAATTATTGTGTATATATAGAAAACAAGGCATGTTATTGATGTTTCACGTCAACACTAATTAAAGTGTGCTGATTGGAGGAACGAGCGAACAGGACTCGCGGGCGCGCGCGCACATCGATAATGACCTATATGCAGTGTGCACGCGCCTATGTGCACAGGTGGAGAGGAGCCCGGACTGTTGGTTCCCACAGCGCGAGACCAGCCGGTCTGTATTCGTCTCAAGCCTCACAGGCTTTTATAAATATATAGTGCACATTGTGAACAGAGATTTACATACATGAGCAAATATTAACACAACAAGTTAATTAAGACTTTAAATAAAAAAATAAAAAATTTGAATAAGTATTTTGATGAATTAAAACCAAAAAGTGAGTTTTTTGTGTATAATGCGATGGATTTTATTTGTTTTGTACACCTGTAAATACACATTTAGATGCTTTAGAGCTGCTCATTCATCCTTAAACACCGCATCACGTTATGGTTCTTAATGCTCATCATATCGATCCAATTAATATGTATTTATGTTATAATGAGGGGCCACAGTTCATATATCTGTCTTCAGATATATAGGGTATTGGGGTAAGAGCACAAAAAGGAGTAAATAAAGTGATCCGGAGGCAGAAGAATGTGACCTCCCCAAAGGTTACCACTCTGTGGCTCACATATGAACAACATACCAATCTACTACACACTACACACTACACATACACACACACTACACACTACACACACACACACACACACACACACACACACACACACACACACACACACACACACACACACACACACACACACACACATAAATAATGAATCACTAATGCTTATAATTCTTTTTTTGGCTTGAACACATAATCTGATGAGGGCCTTCAAGGTGAATAATAAAAGATTAAATTCTAATGATTATTAACTTTTCACACTCATTTACATTTGATTTTCGTCTCATCCACTCTCATGCTCAAGTTGAACCACCTCAGTTGTTGGTTTATTGACAATAAATTGCTCAATGTTGCATTTTCACACAAACTCTAACGCATGCACCGGCTTTCATGTGTCAGGAGTCCCAATCCCTTAACCCCGCGCTGGACTGTAAACATCCAGGTGATAAACATGTGTTGAGGGAACTAGTTGACAATGGATCACAATCATGTTGCTTTGACACCAACCCTCACACAGATCTGAAATATACCCTTTAATGCGTTTTATAATAGGATTTCGCCAAAAAGTCAATGATGATACTGAGGATTCACTTTTTAATTCTGGGTCTTTATTTGTTCTCCTGTTCACATGAGACAAGACAGCAGAAACAAATCAAGTCTGACTTGCTTTTAGCAAACTCGACTTGTTTATATGATAGCCTACGATGCCATTGTCCTCCATAACTAGGTCATCCTCCACCACCAGCTATATAGCCTTCTTCTGGGCGGAGATCACAGACAGTAAATGTAGGTACAGCAGTTCCTGAATATTTAAAAAGGCATAGAGATGAAGCAATAAATGACAAAGTAAAGCTGGCGTGGCCGTGGCATTAATAACTAATGGGTGCACCAGTGAGTTATAGGCTGCCGCCGTTGTAATGAAAGTGTCATTGCAAATCAGCAGTTGTCCGAGGTTATTATTATTTATGCATAATTGATGCCGGAAACCACAAGGAACGTGTCTCACCCAACAAAACCCCAACACCTTGGGAGCAAAGACGCTGGAGTCAACATGAAGTAAAGGTCACAGAGGAGAATATGCCCCTGGGCTGAGATTTACATTGTGAAGGGAGGGAAGGGGGGGAGGGGCATTGTTTAACCACACACACACATACACACACACACACACACACACATCTGTAAACAGAAGGTTAACTACAACACACGAGACAGATTACATTTTTTGAAGTGTGCGTTCGTTGAGCATTAGTGGAATGAAAGTCTTTTCATTAAAGTTAAGCTTTATCTTTTCCATTATAGTCTAAACTCTATCTGTCGTTCATTAATTGTTACTAAAAACTTGCCAGACAGTATATGTAATGAACTGTATATTAAGTTGTGTTGTAATTCATCGAATACGAACACTTTCGGATTCCACAAAATCTTCCGTTATGCAGATATTCAATATCCATCATACAGTATTCCTAATTTAGATACAATATTTGGGATTTCAAATATATCACATATATATTTAGAATTGTTTCTTATTTTAGAGATGTCTAAAAATGATTTAACAATTTTGACGAAAGCTATATTGTAGTTAAAGGCATTTTTAAAATTGTTTGTATAAAATTGACATACAGAAATCTGCCAGCTTCTTGACCCTAGTATAATAATTGAGGAATTTAGGAGCAGTTATTGGAAAAGAGGGCAATTTCATACGTCATTTAATAAGTTATTAAAAAAAATCCACAGCCTGTTTATATCAATAGCATAGCTTGCTATTATAATATTAGAACTTCTCATTTACTGCTCTACGAAAGAGACTTATTCAAGTAATGACCCCCTGAATTCAACCTCACCTTTAAATTGATGAGATATTAGTGGACAAATAGACCTTTAATAATGCACAATGTCCATCAATTTTTCATAAATCTCGTCTCAACCAAAGTTGCGTTCAAAGTAGCTGGGAATTGTTAAACTTTTCAAACAAAAGAGCAACTATTCACAATAAATGATGAAAGTCACCGGTGATATAGAACCTAACTTAAACTATTCGCTATGGCTGCAGTTACAACTCGTTTGATAAAACCATTCAGCCAAGAATATCCTGCAATGGCGCGAATAAAGATATAATATCCTCTTTCTCTAGGTGTTCTCGAACGCCTCACGTCTCTAGCTGCTGACGTCATCGTTCAGCGCCCAATGAAAACGCGCAACGAAGTCTTGGCGGAGACGTACCCGGAAATGTATATAGATTCCAAAAGCGGACAGGTTTTTTGGGGGGTTTTAGCTTTTATTTCTCCTCTTTAAGATATATATTTTTTTACCAAGTCGTAGTAATGCAAACGTGGAGTCTCGTGTCGCTTTGTGTGCTGCTCGGCCTGGTTGTGAGATGGGGTGTTTCCTTAAATTCATATTCAGGTAGGAAGAGCGGGCAGTTTACCGTCAACACGCCGCACCGGTTCAGAGTAACGGCTGTCTTCTTCTTCTTCGCCGCCAGCATTGTTTATTTCATTGTTCCTCATTTAATTAGTGATAGAATATTAAAGTAGTTTCCCCCCCACGTATCATAAGGGTCGCTGTTAGCGTCGACATAGCTGGCCAAACCGTCGTGTGTGTGTGTGTGTGTGTTTGTGCGCATGCGCGTGGTTAAGTCAATCAGGTGTAGTTTCCCATTCATGAGATTTAACGGCGGAATGACGTAATGATGTTTCTCTCCAGGGGAGGGGAACCCTCCCATGTTCGGCGACTACGAGGCTCAACGGCACTGGCAGGAAGTGACGTACAACCTTCCGGTCCAGGAATGGTCAGTTCTGAAGTTTGTTTATACTCAGTGGAGCAAGTTTGAGAAAATACTTTTTTGGGGGGCGTTGACAGTGACTGGAAATTGATGACGTCAGAAAATCACCCCAAAAAAATAACACAATTTAAGATGATACTCTTTTTACTCTATATACCGGTTATCAGGGTAGGAAATGTACATATTTACATACAGAAAACATAAAGCATATTATATTGTGTTCTTATTTATTTGTGGTTGTTTATTGTTATTACATTTTTTTTAACGACTTAACAAAACATATTTCTTAGTTTTTTAAATAATTTAAAATTATATTTATTGATATATAACTAGTACAGGCAATACAGATAGTACAGACACAACAAAAAACATAAATCATATGATATTGTGTTCTTTATATGTGGTTGTTGTTTTTACATTTTTTAAACAACTATTAACAATTATAACATATTTCTTAGTTTTTTAAATAATTTAAAATTATATTTATTGATATATAACTAGTACAGGCAATACAGATTGTACAGACACAACAAAAAACATAACGCTATTAAATTATCAGAATTATGGAGGCATTTGTTGCCCCTCCTCGTGATATCAGGGGCACCATTATATTTCTAGGGGCAGTTTTGCCCTTTGCCCTCGTGTGTTTCCGACGCTGCCGGTAATGTATACGTATGCATTGTTAAACAAATTTAAAGGGAACAATGAGGAATCCCGGATGTCCACCTTGCATCCTCCATTGGTCCTCCCTCCTAATTTGTCTGACACTTCCACAGTTTTTAGATGTGGAAACAACAACGTGTTTTATACTCATCCAGGTACTTCAACACCACTGAGAATGACTTGAACTACTGGGGTCTTGACTACCCGCCTCTGACCGCCTACCACAGCCTGATCTGTGCCTACGTGTAAGTGATTTATGTTATTTAGAGAGTATCTACTGTATTATGTTCTACTTTCTAAGCGTGCATGTCATTTTAGGATGCTTTAATATCTATATTGTAAAAATGTGTTTTATGCTATACCCAGGGCAGCTATTTATATCTTTTTTCGGGGGCTATTTTTGCCCGCACTGAGTGAAATCCAGGAGAATTTAAAAATTAATTGGGACCACTTTTTGGAACATGTTAAAACATAATAAATATATATATTTAGGCTTACAGTATATGAGCAATTGTCATAAAAATGGCAATAATAAGACTATTAGGCAGTAGTCTACAGATTAAAAGTGTTTTCTTAGATTTTTTAACAAAAAACATACAGAAAACATAAATCAGACTGTCATATTCAATTTTATTCCCATTTATTTGTTTTTATTTATTGTTATTTAAACAAATATTAACAATTATAACTTATTTATTTTTCTTCTTATAATTCAAAATTATATTTAATTCTCTCCTGACGATACCTATGTGTTCCTGCAGAGCCAAGTCCATAAACCCTGACTGGGTGGAGCTTCACACATCCAGAGGTTATGAAAGTCCAACGCACAAAGTGTTCATGAGAGCCACAGGTACAGTACCGAGAGGAAAGGCACTGAAGAGCTTCCATGAGCGAAACCTCGAGAATATTTAACTTATTTTTGGGCTCCTACGCAGATTGGAAGGATCTGGAATCAGATTTTTTTAACGGAAAATGTGGATTTTTGAAGTAGAAAAAAATGAGATCCAATATGATATGGTTCTTTGTTCTTTTTCAGTCCTGGTGGCAGATCTGATGATATTCATCCCTGCTGTGGTGTTATACTGTTTCTATCTGACTGATGGCTCCTCTAAAAAGAAGGTAACACAGGCAGCACTAGAACCGGATATCCCAGCATGCATTGCCTTTTGCTCAGTGTCCTCAGGGCACTTTATACATTGATTTAAAGAAAGCACTTACTTTATTTTGAGATTTTTGTCACGCAATAAAGTCTGCCATATTTTATCAGATGATTCAAATGTATAAAACATAACATTTAATGCATTATTGTATAATATTAACATGGAATGTTGAAATATTTGAGTTTTAAATGCTCCTCTTCTGCAGGTGTCCACTGTGTTCTGCTTCCTGCTCTACCCCGGCCTGATTCTCATCGACTACGGACATTTCCAGTATCCTTTTATGCAAAGGTGCATTTAATACTATTTATTCACCGTATTATGGGACATCATCAATAACTTCCTGTGAAATACTGACCTTTTTTTAAAAGTAGCAAAGCTTGGCTTTAAAGTCCCAATCCTAATAGTCTCAGTAGGAGTAGCAGCTCAAGTTAATAATATATTCTATATATTTTCATCACTCTTTTGTTGTATTGATTTGACAATTTAAAATGTTATTTTTAATGATATTTAAAATATTTAAAAAAAACTTGTAAACCGAAATTGTATTACTTTAGATGTGTACTCCCAGATGAGGGTCTTTTAAATCCAATTTATATAATATAATATCCATTTTACATCTTTATATGTATTAAGGCTCGCAGAATCAGTAACTTTGTTTAAATCGCTTCTTAAAACCCATTTTTATAGAATAGCTTTTAAGTGTTTTTATGCAGTTCTTTGGCTCCCCTAATTTAGTTAGTTTTAATTTTAATTTACGTTTTAAATTTTATATTTGTATCTTACTATTCTATTTGTTTTGCCTTGATTCTCTGTAGAGCCCTTTGTAAACTTTGTTTTTAAAGATGCTATATAAATAAAGTTATTATTATTATTATTATTATATGAGCGGTTTCTCTCTTTATTAGAGATTAAATAGAAAATAAACATTAGCTGACATTGGACACAGTTATTTTGATGTAATGTATGCCGTGTCCTGTTATTCACACCAGCGCCCTGAGCTGTTTACCTCCACCGGTCTTGACCCGGAGACCCCGTTGTACCACGAGGACATTGACCTGAACCAGAACCAGGTACAACGGGGTGAGCCTGGGCTTGGCCCTGTGGGGGGTCCTGGCTCTGGGCCTGGGCTGGGACGCATTGGGCTCCGTGGCCTTTAGTCTGGCTCTCAACTACAAGCAGATGGAGCTGTACCACGCTCTGCCCTTCTTCTGCTACCTGCTGGGGAAGAGCCTCAAGCTGGGCCCGGCGGGCCGAGGGTGAGTCCAGGGCGTCTCGTATTTTATCTTCAACGCTATGACTTCAGGTGGCAGAAACTGTATGTTTTCAACGATGTCATCCTTCCACTAACTGGGTTTTTTTCCGCACACGCTCTTGATAATGATCGTTATCATGAAATCGGCATGTGCATTTTTTTGAGATCATTTTAGCGGCTCCTCAGTCTGTCCATGCACCTTTTGTAAAGAGTCAAAGGTCAAGCCACGGTTCACTGAGAAGTTATTGTATTTTATTGAAATGTATTTAACCAGGAAAACCTTAATTGAGAGATTAAACTTCTTCTTTACACGAGTGTCATGGTTGAGACGGCGAGTAGCACATTAACCAGTTTTAGACTGGCAACACAAAACAGTGACGGACAATAAAAAAAGAAAAATGTGTTTTTTAGATCGTAGCTTGAGTAAAACCCTAAACTATGACTCAAGTCATCATCTCCCAGTTCACACAGGTGCACACACCTCGACACACATCGACACAATGAAGAGAATCATGTGAGAACCGACTGAAAAAAGAAGTGCAGCAAAATGGAGGATATGTCATTTTAATCAAACGTCAACGTATAATACACTCAATTAATTAAGATCACACACAGAAACGAGGAGGAGCCAAAAATGGTTCTTCAGAGTGATGCCATAGAAGAACCATTTTTGGTACCCCAAGGAACCTTTCAAACCAGGGTTCTTTAAAAAACATTTTCCTAAAATAGTTCCTCAAAGAACCTTAAAAAAATGGTTCTTTAAGGCACCATTTTTGGTTTTGCAGAGAACCTTTAAAACCAGGGTTCTTTAAAGAACCATTTCCCTAAAGACTTCTTCAAAGAACCTGAAAAAAATGGTTCTTTAAGGCAGCATTTCTGGTTCCACCAAGAACCTTTAAAACATGGTTCTTTAAAGCACCATTTTTGGTTCTGCAGATAACCTTTCAAACCAGGGTTCTTTAAAGAACTATTTCCTTAAAGAGTTCTTCAAAGAACCTATAAAGGTGTCTCAAAGAACCTTTAAAAAATGCTTCTTTAAGGCACCATTTTTGGTTCTGCAGAGAACCTTTCAAACCAGGGTTCTTTAAAGAACCATTTCCTTAAAGAGTTCTTCAAAGAACCTATAAAGGTGTCTCAAAGAACCTTAAAAAAAATGGTTCTTTAAGGCACCATTTTTGGTTCTGCAGAGAACTTTTAAAACCAGGGTTCTTTAAAGAACCATTTCAATCAAGAGTTCTTCAAAGAAAAACTCTTTAAGGAAATGGTTCCTTAAAGAACCTATAATGGTGCCTCAAACATAAAAAAAGGTTCTTCAGTAGGTGATGGTTCTTCGTGGAACCATTTAAGAACCATTACTCGTCCGTGTGTAATTTATGTATACAAGGCGGCCATTAGATTATTCTCAGGATTATCCTTGTGTCCCTGAAGGCATCGTTACTCGACCGTTTCACCGTCAGGCGACACCGTTCTGTCGCTCTGTGTCGGGCGAGGAGCTCGGAGCGGATCTCGACGTGACGTCGGTCCACGAGCCGTCGGAGCGACGGAGGCGGTCCGATCGGAGGCCGTGACCACCGGCGCCGTGTTCAAGATTCAAGATGTTTTATTTGTCACATACACACACAGGGTGTGCAGTGAAATGAAAGTGGCAATGCTCAGCAGGAATGTGCAAGGGCAACAAGTACACACTATTTACAATAAAAAACAACACAATATTTACAGTACAATATTTACAGTAAGTGTGTGTGTGTGTGTGTGCCTAAGAGGGGCAGTTGTGTGGGTCTATGTGGGGGTCCTGGTGAGGTCGGAGTTCACAGTCCTGATGGCCTGAGGAAAGAAACTCCGTCTCAGTCTCTCTGTTCTTGCAGCGTGACTACGGAGGCGCCTGCCTGACCGCAGCAGCTGAAACAGTCTGTTGTTGGGGTGGTGAGGATCCTTCATGATCCTGCCGGCTCTGGTTCTGCACCTCCTGGTGTACAAGTCCTGCAGGGTAGGGAGTCAATAGTGCGTTCAGCCGAACGCACTACTCTCTGCAGAGCCTTCCTGTCCTGAGCGGAGCAGTTGCCAAACCTGGCTGTGATGCTTCCTGTCAGGACGCTCTACAGCTCCAGAGTAGAAGGACTGAAGGATCCTCTGGGAAACTTTAAATTTCCTCAGCTGCCTGAGGTGGTAGAGGCGCTGCCTTGCCTTTCTCACCAGAGTGTCTGTGTTCGTTGACCATGTCAGATCCTCGGTGATGTGGACTCCCAGGTATTTATACCCGCTCACCCTCTCCACAGTAGTCCTAATCCCCAGTGGTGAGTACGTCCTCTGTTGTTGTACCCTCCTAAAGTCCACAATCAGCTCCTTAGTTTTGGTGACATTCATGATGAGGCTGTTGTCCTGGCACCAGAGTGACAGATCAGCAACTTCCTCCAGGTAGGCCTTCTCGACGTTGTCGGAGATCAGGCCCACCACCACTGTGTCATCCGCAAACTTGATGATGGTGTTGAGCTGAACCTGGCCACACAGTCATGTGTGTACAGGGAGTACAGTAGGGGCTGAGGACGCAACCCTGGGGATCCTGTGTTCAGGGTGAGGGATTTGGAGGTGTGTCTGCCCACCCTGACCACCTGTGGCCTGGCGGTCAGGAAGTCCAGGATCCAAGCACACAGGGGGTGTTCAGTCCCAGCTCAGTCAGCTTGCCGGCCAGTCTGGAGGGACTATGGTGTTGAAAGCTGAACTATAATCAATGAACAGCAGTCTCACATAGCCCCCTCTGGCTGTCCAGATGAGAGAGTGTGGTGTGCAGTACCTGGGAGACAGCATCACCCGTGGATCTGTTTGGGCGATAAGCAAACTGCAGCGGGTCCATGGAGGAAGGGAGGAAGGCGCAGATGTAGTCCTTTATCAGCCTCTCAAAGCATTTCATGACCACCGAGGTGAGGGCCACCGGTCGGTAGTCATTCATACATGCTGGAGAAGCATTCTTGGGCACAGGGACAATAGTGGATCTCTTGAAGCAGGCGGGGACCACGGACTCAGCCAGGGAGAGGTTGAATATTGTGGTGAACACTGGAGCTAGCTGGTTAGCACAGGTCTTCAGTACTCGCCCAGATATGCCATCTGGACCTGCAGCTTTCCTGGTGTTCACCCTCAACAGAGCCCTCCTCACACTGTGCTCGGTCACAGAGTGTGTTTATCTAGTAACGATGTACCGAGGGCATGCGGCGGCAGAGGCAGAGCGGGATTAAGAGGGCCGGGGGGGAGATATGTCCAGATGACACCGCGGCCATGCCCAAACTCCTCAGCTATGCTGCGTGTGCAGCCGACCCCCACGCCGAAGACGTTCAGCTGATGCACGGCTTTCACTGCATTCCTCGGCAGCCGGGTCACATCCCGCATTTAGGACTCGCACACAGAATCTAAACTTCTTCTTTTCTTTTTTTTTGTTGGGAGTACACTACCGTTCAAAAGTTTGGGGTCACTTAGAAATGTCTTTATTTTTCAAAGAAAAACACAGTTTTTTCAATAAAGATAACATTAATCAAAAATCCACACGATACATTGTTAATGTGGTAAATGACTATTCTAGGTGGAAACGTCTGGTTTCTAATGAAATATCTCCATAGGTGTATAGAGGCCCATTTCCATCAACTATCACTCCAGTGTTCTAATGGTACATTGTGTTTGCTAATCGCCTTAGAAGACTAATGTCTGATTAGAAAACCCTTGTGCAATTATGTTAGCACAGCTGAAAACAGTTATGCTGGTGATATAAGCTATACAACTGGCCTTCCTTTGAGCTTGAAGTTTGAAGAACAAAATTAATACTTCAAATATTAATCATTATTTCGAACCTTGTCAATGTCAATGGAAGACACAAAATTGTCTGGATGACCCCAAACTTTTGAACGGTAGTGTACACTTCCGGCTCTCGTCTGTTTTGTATTTTCCGACCTATTTCTTCGTTATCGATGGTATATCTGTATTTTTGTGACGCAGGTTTTTGCTGTTGATGAGAGTTTCCTTGGCGGTGTTGGTGACCTTTGCCCTCTGCTGGCTGCCCTTCCTGTCCGGCCCCGGTGACGCCGTGCAGGTGGTTAGGAGGATCTTTCCCGTGGCTCGCGGCTTGTTTGAGGTACAGTAGAAGTTTGAGAAGCTCGAGGCAATCATCTAAGAAGAATAACAAAGAAGAGGAATAGTTCCTCCCGATAGATCAATAAACAGGCTACCCAATGTACCACCAGCGAGACATGACATCATATGATTCATGCGGGTCAAATGTCACTTTCTTAGAAGCCTTCCTTGAGGTGGTGCAGATGTTTCACCTCCTCTTTGTCATTCCTTTCTTTGAATCAATTTTTATTTAAAGTTTTTTTACAAGCTACACATGAACAGACAATGAAAAACAACATCAAATAAAATAGAGATACAGAAAAACACGGACATAAATCATCATCCTCCATATTTTACCTACGATAACAAATGTATTTATATCATTCTTACCATTGTTTTATTCTGAAATTCATCCGGGCTGCTTGTCTTTGTGCATAACACTTGTATATCCCAGGAAACGTTCAGATATTCATGAATATATGGGACTATTGTTATATTAATTCAAAAAATTGTCAAAACTGTAAAAAAAAAAGTCACAAATGTTTTATTTTTTTAGTTTCCGAGATGAAATATTTGCGGCCATCTTTTTGTTATTAATGAGGTGTGTGTGTGTGTGTGTGTGTGTGTGTGTGTGTGTGTGTGTGTGTGTGTGTGTGTGTGTGTGTGTGTGTGTGTGTGTGTGTGTGTGTGTGTGTGTGTGTGTGTGTGTGTGCTAAACATAACTCAGCGGTTTCATTCACACATCAAATTAAAGGGCCGCACACAAATAAAATAATTGGAGGTCGAGGAGAGTCATAAAAAAAGGTGATGGGTTGTCAGTCAATGTATTTTTTTTTTTATAACTTGCGTATAAACTCTTTAATTTATAAATAACTATTTGGTTATATTTTCCATAAATATATTATTATAGAGGACTAGAAATTCAGTCCCCCCTTTTTCAATGATGTCATACACTCGTTCTGGTCTCCTTGATATGATCAGTACATCACCATTTAGGATCCTTGGATCAATGAAGCTTCATTTTCAAGTTTCAAGTTTTTATTGTCACATCCCCTTTTATACAAGTATAATCGGTTCGTGAAATTCTTATGTGCAAAACACCCGACAGCAGTAGCAGACTAAAAAAGAATAAGAATGAGAATAAACTATACAATATCCACACAAAAAAAAGAAGAAAGTATTAACAATATATATATAAAACAATGTAATAGAATATACATCATGGCAATATATATATATAAAACAATGTAATAAAATATACACTTTTTGAGACTATATATATATATATGTATACATACAATATATATATACAATATATATATATAAACAATGTAATAAAATATACACCATGGTATTCACAGAATATGTTCTGGTGTGGGTCTCAGTCCTTGTTCAGCAGCCTGATGGCCTGACTGAAGAAGCTGTCCTCAGTCACTTGATACTTGGATCGCCTGCCTGACGGTAGATTGTGATTGATTGATTGATTGGCTCCTTTTTGGATATCAGTACATGGTGTAAGCAGCAGCGTGAGGGTGGTGTCTACGGGCTACGTCAATACGGTGTCATTTCAAAAGGTGATGTTTCGTGACGTGATGGGCGAGGGATCATGTTGAAGAGAGCGAGGCCGGTTGGTATTATGGGATGTCCTTGGCGACGTCGTGGAAGTTTTCCTAGGAAGTGACATTTCTCGAAAAGGAGTTAAAGCCCTTTTTCAATTTGAACAATTTGGCTTTGACCAGTGATGTGAAAGTCAAACGCAACCAATGTGGCACTCCTCATGACACACACACACACACACACATGGGCTCCGGTGAACTACCCCCCGCCCCTCCCCCGCCCCACTGCTTAGCCGGGTGGGGAAATGGATACCCCGCGGGATCAAAGAAAACAGTGGAATAAAATGAAGGAAAGGTCAGGAGATCAGTTTCACTCTATCTCTGGGAGGTGTCGGGGTTCGGGACGTACAGCGGTGGGATATATAGATAAATCAGAATAATTTATGGCCCGGGTGTTTTCAGCACTTCATAGCGGAGCCGTGTTCTAGCCTTACGCGGCGAGGAGCGGCAGAGGGGCAGCGAACGCCTCATTTTAAAACGGCGTATCGGAGCACATCCGACAACTGTCGCCTCATGCCAAATATCTTTTGGAGAGCAAGTGTGATCTACAGTTTCATAGCGTGTGCACACACAGACACTACCGCTCAGAAGTTTAGGGTCATGTAGAAATGTCCTTATTTTTCGAAGAAAAGCACTATTTTTATAACATTAAATGAATCATAAATACTCTCTCTACATAGTTAATGTGTACATGACTATTCTCTGGTGTTTAATGAAGTCTCTCCAGAGGTGTGTAGAGGCCCATCTCCAGTGTTCTAATGGTACATTGTGTTATCGCCTTAGAAGACTAGCGGAGGGGTAGAAAACCCTTGAAAACCCTTTTTATGTGAGCGCAGCTGAAAACAGTTATGCTGGTGAGATAAGCTATAAAACTGGCCTTCTTTTGAGCCACAAGAAGAACAACATTAATATTTACCATAAAAATCATTATTTATAACCTCCTCAATGTCTTGACTAGATTTTATATTCATTTTGCAATACATTTGATAAATAAAAGTGAGAGTTTTCATGGAAAACACAGAATTGTCTTTTGAACGGCAGTGTATATTCATATGCTGCAGTAAGTCAGTCGTTGGAATAAGATATTAATGTGTGTGTGTGTGTGTGTGTGTGTGAGACTGACAAGCTCAGGGGAGGGCCTGAAAAAAGTTTGCTGCTCCCCCCTCCCCCCCCTCTCCGTATCACCTCCTGTTGTCCTGGTCCCCCGAGGTGGCACCCAACCACGAGGGGTGTCACGGATGTGAGGCGTAATTGAACAGTCTCCCCCGGTGGGGGGGGGGGGGGACGGGGGACAGCAGATGGCAGTATTTGTTCAACGCAAATGATACAAGCATAATACACAGGGGTGTGAGAGACACTACCCTCCCCCCTGTGAGAGGCGGCGGCCGGGTCGAGTCGGCCCCGGACCGATAGAGAAGTTGTGCGAGCGTCAGCAACACGCCGCCGCCGGCCGAGGGGTGTGAGGCGGCGGCGGTCGCGGTGGCTTCAGGGGCAAAGAGCGGTTGTAAGTTTACCCACCGAGCTGCATTCTGGCGTCTCACGTTGCCGCCTTGCTCACACACACCAACAAAAAAAATAGAAAAATGGCACCAAATGCTTCTCCCTGTGAAATTCCAGGCCAGTTTATAGGTGAAGGAGCCCCCCCCCCCCACCCACCATTCATGTGTTGCCCCCAGGCGGGGCGTTCAGGAACATTCCCAGAGACCGTGATGTGGGGGCCGAGACGACGCAACACCCCGGACGGGGCCCGGCGCTGCTGACCAGGCGGCCTTTTTAAGATCCACACAGCTGTGTGCTGTGAGCAGCTGTAGCACAGAGGAGAGAGAGGGAGGAGGAGGAGGAGGAGGAGGAGGAGGAGGCCAGGAATAGTTTTACTTCTTTCTGTGTTTTTTTTAAACACGGCCACACACTCGAACCATTCAGTCTGAATCGTAAAGCTAATCCACGCACGCCGCGTCTCCGTGTGATATCGTGGTCGGGCTCGATATCATCTGACCCTCTCACTTAAATCAACTGAATATCAGATTCTCTTGTAAAACACGAGTACCTTTAATCCTGGTATTACGGCTGTCACATGTCTATGTTATTCAAATCTGATTTTAAAGGTTATTTAGAATAATAAATAATCCTCGTTTTCAGCTTCCCAATGAGATGATGTTTCTTCTTTTTAATGGTTTTCTATCATTGTAAATTTGTCAGAAAATATTTACATTTTAATTATTTAAATATTTTGTATTATTTAAATATATAAAATATTTAAAGGCATCACTGCAGGAATAATTGGCAGATTATTTGAGAATTCAAAAAGTTATTTGCAGCCCTTGTTTTCAGTAAAATGGAGAATTGTCTTAACACGTTGACTTTATATATATTTCCCAGCAGCACTTTCTATCTGCTGGTTATGCAGAACCTTGACCTTTTGACCTTTGGGGGTCACCACATTTGCAAATACGTCCCACGCTTTGTCTGACGGGAGTCAATTTACGACCGAGGGTCAACGTGCAAATCTCTGGAATGTTTTTTTTCATTTATTTTTATTGCACTTTCAATGGAGGAAATACTTATTCTGAGCTATGCCACTGATGTGCTTTCCCCCTCGCCGGGAACTCTGGGTATTTTCTTTTTATACACGGGGCAACAAGACGTCTTGAATTCAAACATGCTTCTGAGTGACATCACTTCTAATTTTGTGTGTGTGTGTGTGTGTGTGTGTGTGTGTGTGTGTGTGTGTGTGTGTGTGTGTGTGTGTGTGTGTGTGTGTGTGTGTGTGTGTGTGTGTGTGTGTGTGTGTGTGTGTGTGTGTGTGTGTGTTTGCAGGATAAGGTGGCCAACACATGGTGCAGCTTGAACATCCTGATAAAGATCAGATCCATTCTGTCCAGCGACTCCCAGATCTACCTCAGGTACCCCCCCCCTCCTCTCAACAAAGTGTCACTTCATCCTCCAGCCTTTCCTTCTCTCTCTCTTTTTGCATTATCTTTTTTATTATCTATTCACCCCCCCCCTCCTCCTCTCAAAAAAGTTTCACTTCCTCCTCCATCCTTTCCTCCTCTCTCTTTTTTTGCATTATCTTTTTTATCTATTCACCCCCCCTCCTCTCAAAAAAGTTTCACTTCATCCTCCATCCTTTCCTTCTCTCTCTCTTTTTGCATTATCTTTTTTTATTATCTATTCACCCCCCCTACCCCCCCCCCTCCTCCTCCTCTCAACAAAGTTTCACGTTGTCCTCCATCCTTTCCTCCTCTCTCATTTTTTGCATTATCTTTTTTATCTATTCACCCCCCCCTGCCCCCTCCTCTCAAAAAAGTTTCACTTCATCCTTTCCTTCTCTCTCTTTTTGCATTATCTTTTTTATCTATTCATCCCCCCTCCCCCCCACCTTCCTCTCAAAAAAGTTTAACTTTACCCTCCATCCTTTCCTTCTCTCTCTCTTTTTGCATTATCTATTCCCCCCCCCCATATGTATTTTCTTGTTGTTGCTCCTTTTCATTTGCTGGGAAAGCGGCGCTCGCCCGAGGGAACGAGGACTGTGATCCAGCCCGGGTGGAAATTAAATCATCCCCCCTTTTTATATCGAAATGAAAAGACGGAAACATGTTTTCATAAATATAGACGGAAGCGGAGTAAATCGATCTGATTTCCTTGAATGGATGTTATGGATTATGTGCTTTTTAATAAATGATAGACGGGTTAATCATGCCGTCAGGGGAGGAGGGAGGAGAGAGAAGAGAGGAGAGACACTTATGACATTCATCTAGATTTCCTCGGCACACCATCGGAGGAAACCTTCAAGGGTTTCTGGACGGAAGTTATTTTGACTAAACGCTGAGCGCCCGCTCTGTTAATGATGAGGAAACAGGCGCGGCGGAGCCGCTCGAATAACCCGGCGCGCTAAATTTAGGAATCCAAGTTGGACCCTTTTCCTCCCAGACGGCTCGGTCTGGGGATGGAGTTGGAAACGAATGAGAAAAAAAAAACACTTGTCTTTAAACCGCAAAGCCCTGCCCTAAACATGACACACACACACAACTACTATCTATCTTCCACTATCTCTTGCGGAGTTTGTACGGTCATGGAAAACCTGCAAACGTCCTGGAATGAAATAATAATAAAATTGTTATTTCCATGCCTGGAAAAGTCCTATAGAAAAAGAAAATCACAAAAGTTTTGTAAAGATCATGGAAATTACATAAATGTTTCTTCTTTTAATCTAAACTATTGTCTCATTTGAGTCATTTCAGGTGATTTTGTTTGGTCATGTAAATTTGGTTTAAAGCCCTGGACACCCATTGGTCAATGTGTGTGTGACCCCTGTTCATTGGTCAACGTGTGTGTGAACTCTGTCTTGTCTCTGTGTCAAAGTACAAACACATTGTTGCCCTCATTCACATTCACACCGACACAGTCACTCTCTTCCGGTGACTCTCTTCCTTTGGCTTTGACCCATTAAAATCTGATTTATCTCGTGTAACGTTCCTTTTTTTTTCTTCTCAAAGTGGCATCATAATCATGTTATGACAAACGGGTGTTCAATATGTTCAAACCTGCAAATCCACGTTTTGTTGTTGACTTTTATTACGTTTATTTTATACAGCCCAATATCACAAATTCGGAATTTTCCTCTGGGGGCTTTACAATCTAGACACATGTGACATCCCTGACCTTTGACCTCACATCGGATCAGGAACAACTCTCAAGAAAAAAACTAAATAAACTTTCACTGGTAAAAAAGGGAAGAACCCTTCAGGAGAGCAACAGAGGAGGACTACAATCTGATTTGATACTTGACCCGTCTACTGCGGTGTCGTTTAAAAAAAAAACATATGTATATTTAAGTCGTGCTCATGTGAGATAATCCTAATTCTAGTGTGCATTGTGTTTTCAGTTTGGCCTGCACGCTCCTGGCAGTCCTCCCGTCCAGCCTCAGACTGTTGAGCAAGCCGACCTTCTGGCAGTTCAAACTGTCCTTGGTTAGTAGCATCCACCTGTTGTCATGGCGATAACACGCTGAATGTGTACGGACCCCCCCTTTACAGACAGGGAGGGCCTGTTCTCTCATTTGATCACTTTACTCTGTCTAAAATAATATATTCATATACATTATTGATGCATCCATTTATACATTTCTAATTCTTCCTGCACTGTGGTTATGACGTACATCGTTCTGTGTGCTTTGAGTTGCGTACAAGCATTTTATACTTTTTTAAAATGTATTTATCGGCTCGTCCCGCCCGTGTATCGGGGCAGATTTATTATTTTTCTCTATTAAAAAGTATGTTCTCCCTTTTTTAGGCAAATTCCTCTCTGGCGTTTTTCCTCTTCTCCTTTCAAGTTCACGAGAAGTCCATCCTCTTGGCCGCCTTGTGAGTACAGAGCAACACTTCCAACTCATAATAATAATAATCCATTTAATTAATAAAGCGCTTTTTAAGGTACTCAAAGACACTTTACGTGTTGCATTCATACACCGTAGACACAAACAATTCAGAGTAAAGTGTCTTGCTCAAGGACACATTGTCTAGGGCGGGGATTGAACCCCCGCCACACACACACGGTTTATGTCCTGCAGATTGTTAATGAGTTGAATATGCGCACTTTGTAAAAGTGACATCATCCTCCTGTCGTGTGCTCCTCTCTCTGCAGATGGACAATCTATTTAGGGCTCGTTCACCTCTGTCATCATAATCTGTGCCACTCAGACACAAAAGCAGCGCTGCCAGTTTCCGTCTAACTGCAGATGTCGGCATAAAATAAATCCTAAAATGTGATTAATTACCATTCACCTGCATATATATGTAGGTACAGGCTTCACTCTGTACCTACACATTAATATATATATTTATATATATATAATATATATATATTAACATTATATATATTTTTTAATATTTATATATATATACATATCTATACATTTATATTCATATTTATATATATATATATATATATATACATTTTTTATATATATCAATTTATATATATATATTTATATATATAATAATTCAAACTTGTATAGCGCTGTCTAAATACACAAAGACGCTTTTATTTATATATATATATATATATATATAAAGCTGTGTAGGTACAAAGTGACGCCTGGCAAAAGGTCTGACAGCGGGGGGGAACGGTTTCTCGATCAGCGCTCATCTATTAATCTAGATTAGGGTAGATTGTTGCTTTATTAACTATTGAGTTATACCTCCCACCTGTCCGCCTGAATCAATCAGTAATGCATGTCCAGGGATTAGCAAAAGAATGGCAAGGCGGCAGCTCTGGGCATTTGGACTTCAATTCAGTTTATGTTATATAGCCCAATATCACAGTCCACAAGGAGAGAGAGAAGAGGATGTAGGTGCTCAGTGTATCCTAAAACACCAGCAGGGCCGTGGCAGGAGGCTTCAGAACCGGCCAGGTCCAATGGACCCCATGAGACGTGAAGTCACACAGACTCCGGGAGGAAGTAGAGTCAATAATGTGTGATGGAGAGATGGAAATTCATCCATAAGGAGAGAGAGAAGGGGAGATGGGTGCTCAGTGTATCCTAAAATCATGAGGTCATACTTTTTAAGTCTTCCATCATGAATTTGTATGTATACACACCAGGGCAGTTACAGTAAAAAGCACATTCACAGGATGTCAGATAAAGTGGTTCAACACTTGACTGCCTTGTGAGAGACTGTCAATAATTGATTGACGTTAATATGATACACGCATCGCTTCACATCCACTGCGACCTCACGTGGCCTCACTTCCTGTCTTAATGCAACATGATGCTCAATGGTGCTCACTGCACAGTGTGTTTCACTGTGAGTGTGTGTGTGTCCAACTGTGATGTGTTCAAGGCCCGTCCTCCTCCTGCTGAATGACCTCCCCCTGATGGTCATCTGGTTCCTGCAGGCCTCGACGTTCAGGTGAGACGCGCCGAGCCGGGTCTTATTATTTTACCTCGGAGCTTTTTAGGTTTCGGATTCATGGAAACGTGTTTGTGTTGTTGCCATGTGGGGAACACATCGAGGATTTAACTTGAGTTTGAGCCATTACTGGTGAAGATTTATGCCATTTATATGGTTTTTTTTACGATGTAATCGTCAATCAAGAAGTAGAAGTAGTAGAAGATGTATATTTGCATATATGCATATACAGGACTGTCTCAGAAAATTAGAATATTGTGATAAAGTTCTTTATTTTCTGTAATGCAATTAAAAAAACAAAAATGTCATGCATTCTGGATTCATTACAAATCAACTGAAATATTGCAAGCCTTTTATTCTTTTAATATTGCTGATTATGGCTTACAGCTTAAGAAAACTCTAAAATCCTATCTCATAAAATTGTAATATTTCCTCAGACCAAGTAAAAAAAAAGATTTATAACAGCTGAGTGTTTGTCAAGGCTCAGGAAACCCTTGCAGGTGTTTCGAGTTAATTAGACAATTCAAGTGATTTGTTTAATACCCTACTAGTATACTTTTTCATGATATTCTAATATTTAGAGATAGGATATTTGAGTTTTCTTAAGCTGTAAGCCATAATCAGCAATAAATCAGAATAAAAGGCTTGCAATATTTCAGTTGATTTGTAATGAATCCAGAATGCATGACATTTTTGTTTTTTTAATTGCATTACAGAAAATAAAGAACTTCATCACAATATTCTAATTTTCTGAGACAGTCCTGTATATACACTACCGTTCAAAAGTTTGGGATCACTTAGAAATGACTTTATTTTTCAAAGAAAAGCACTGTTTTTTCAATAAAGGTAACATTAATAAAAAATACACTCTATACATTGTTAATGTGGTAAATGACTATTCTAGGTGGAAACGTCTGGTTTCTAATGAAATATCTCCAGAGGTGTATAGAGGCCCATTTCCATCAACTATCACTCCAGTGTTCTAATGGTACATTGTGTTTGCTAATCGCCTTAGAAGACTAATGTCTGATTAGAAAACCCGTGCAATTATGTTAGCACAGCTGAAAACAGTTATGCTGGTGATATAAGCTATACAACTGGCCTTCCTTTGAGCTTGAAGTTTGAAGAACAATATTAATATTTCAAATATTAATCATTATTTCTAACCTTGTCAATGTCTTGACTATATTTTATATTCATTTGATAAATAAAAGTGTGATTTTTCATGGAAGACACGAAATTGTCCCGGTGATCCCAAACTTTTGAACGGTAGTGTATATATATATATCCATATATATATGGATATGACCACCTTTTCTATTTCTGCACTCTTATAGTTTTGACCCAAAATATTTGGGCTGCAACTATTGACCTGTCAATTATTTTTACCGGCAAGATACTAACACAATACAAAAACAATTCTGACCAGATTTGCCCTTAAAATATCCAGGGTGCCACATATGTAAATATGTACTTATGTATGTGCATATATATGTATTTATGAATATATATATATATGTATGTATATATATATAAATATACTTATATGTGTGTGTATATATGTATGTATGTACATATATGTACTTATGTGTGTGCATATTTATGTATGTATAATGTTTTGGTCTGACTTCCACCAGCTGTCGTTGAATTCTTCCGGCAGCACTAATTGTTGTGCGTGTGGTTTAGCGTAAGGATATCTGCGGATTACGCGGCATAGTCGGCATGCCGGCCGTCTAAGTGTGCGTCGCGTAGGGGACAGGAGGTCATTCTGACATGGACTTCCACATCATCTGCCTCCTCCAGAGACGCCGCTTCAAGAAATCTGTTGTGTCTTTGCAGAATTGTCTGAATGAATAGCTCAATGCTGCCAGCCTGTTTTTTTTTAAATTGACAAAGTGTGTATTTTCCAAATTGTGAAATATTTATCTCCTGAATGGATTTTATTTTTGGGAGTAAAAATGTGAATGAGTGGTTTCTTTTGTGAGTGGATGCTTTTTTTGAAAATTTTTAACAAGCTTGGGTGATGTGTGATTTACTACGAGTCAACTGTTGTTGTTGTCCGTGCTCCCTCTGCTAAACTAAGATACGCTCGGCATGGATGTCATCTCTCCCCGAGGAACTGTGAGAAGCCATGTGCTTCACTGTGTTGCCAACGTTATACTAAACAATAACAACGTAATGTTGGACATGTGTCAATTAAATAAGAAAAAAAACATAATTCTATGTATTTTTAAAGTGTATATATCACAGCTCCAGCTACACGTTCCCGGCTTATGTTGCACCCTTAAAGTGAACTGATCCGAAACTCAACGGTCTTCTGTTTTGAAACTTTTATTTAAGACCTTCCCGGTTAAAACAAGCATACGTTGTTTTGTCTTCAGCCTGCTTACTGCACCTGCCCTTCACACGCCCCTCTCTTAAAGGGACAGCGCCCTCTTAAAGAGACAGCGCTCTCTGAAAGGGACAGCGCTCCCTTCTCTTAAAGAGACAGCGCTCCCTTCTCTTAAAGAGACAGTGCTCCCTTCTCTTAAAGAGACAGCGCTCCCGTCTCTTAAAGAGACAGCGCTCCCTTCTCTTAAAGAGACAGCGCTCCCGTCTCTTAAAGAGACAGCGCTCCCTTCTCTTAAAGAGACAGAGCTCCCCTCTCTTAAAGAGACAGCGCTCCCTTCTCTTAAAGAGACAGAGCTCCCCTCTCTTAAAGAGACAGCGCTCCCGTCTCTTAAAGAGACAGCGCTCC
Organism: Pseudoliparis swirei; assembly: GCF_029220125.1. NCBI lineage: Eukaryota > Metazoa > Chordata > Actinopteri > Perciformes > Liparidae > Pseudoliparis > Pseudoliparis swirei. Next base: position 3,917,207 of record NC_079392.1, on the reverse strand, counting down.
CTTCTCTTAAAGAGACAGAGCTCCCCTCCCAGACAGTGCCCTTCTCTTAAAGAGACAGCGCTCTCATCCAAAGGGTCAACAAGGTTCTCAATAGATAGGAACAATACATGAATTAAACTTAAATACACATTTGAAGTAAATTATTAAAAAATGGACGCAGTTATATTAAATGGGTAATACATATGACGTAACATATTTCAGGGTGCTACACCTACTCTGTTTAGAGTCATTAAACATGGGTCTGGTTAGTGTATATAACAGCAGACATCGACATCTGTGCTCATTAAACGTGCCGTTGTTCTTGCTCTCGTCCCCGCGGGCAGCATGCTGCCTCTGCTTCTGAAGGACGGGCTGCTGGCGCCCTACGCCGTGACCTCGCTGGCCTTCCTCTTCTTCAGCGTCTACCTGCTGTCCCCGCTGGAGACCTGTTCAGAGGACGAGTTGAGACTGGGAGCCTACCACAAGCTGCTCTTCTGCCTGCCCAGACTGGACCTGGCCCGGATTGTGAGATGGACGGTCAGTGGAGCCGCCGCATGGTCCAACAACCAACACCGATTTAACGACACCTGTGTTGCCACCCGGCTGAGTCAAAGTCGTCTTTACTGTCACTTTTTCCATTTGCGCAAATATACAGAAAATCTGAAAGTTGTTCTCTCTTGTCCAACATAAATTGTTTTGTAATAACAATAATAGTAATAAAGTAAATTAATTAAGTGCATGAATGGCTAACAACAACTAAAAACATAATGACAACATATACATTATTAAAATTAAGTTGAATTAAGAACTATAAAAACTTCACGCCTGTAAATATAAATGACATAACAGCATAAAAACCAACTATACGAACAATCAAATAGGGAAGGACCGAAATCCATGAATCCATAAATAATCATTCTCCATATTGAACCTACTATATCTATCTGCAGTTTTTATAGAAGTTATTCTGCATAAAGAGACATACAGCATGTTGTTTAACTGCTAACTGTAATTGTTGTAGGTCAAGCTGCAGAGTTATATTAAAATCTGAAATCCAAAATATTTGTACAGGAGGCAGTAATTCAATTAATGTCATTATGGTTGCCGCTCTAATTGGCTGCCAATAAAACAAAGGTCACGCAGATTGCTTGATGCTTAACACAGACGGGGAGGGCAGCAGTGTAGGTCTTTATCTTGGTTTTTATCTTGGTTTTTTTCCATCAACCTAAGCAGCACGCAGGATTAATTTTAAAGCTACTGTGCACAGGAAATCTATTTGATAATCGCCATCTTTAAAAATGATTCTAATGCCATGAAGTGTTGTTTTTAGAGACAATCCCAGTAAAAAAAATAGCTGTAATCCATGTCTTCACCCTTTTAATCTCATTGTTAGCAGGTCAGTTGGCACCAGTGTCCGTCTACCACGGTGTCTTTCCTTGATTTGACCACTAGGGGTCGCCAGAACCCCAAATCTTCTAATCCTACAGCATAAAGCTTTTGTGTTTTTTTAACCCTCCTGTTCCCTTTGGGGTCAATTTGACCTCTTTCAATGTTTAACGTCTCTAAAAAAATCATTGACTTTTTTGTTTGCTTCATATTTCATGACTTTTCCTAATTTATTGGGGACAACTGGGAAAACATAAAATTCACACGATGAGATGTTTTCAATGTCCTGAACACAACTTTAACGCATCGGTGTTCTTTGGGGTCAATTTGACCCCAGACTGTTTTTCACTGTGTAAAACATATAAGAAATCTCAACTTTTTTATTTATTTAAAGGGCTATTTAGGTAATCAACAAACAAACACAAAGTACCTGACACTTAAACGTGGGAAACAATATTAATTCTAATCATTTTCTGGAGGTTTTAATTGCTGTGGTAAAAAAAGGGTAAAAGATTCTAGTACATTTGAAGGTAACAGGAGGGTTAAAACATGGGTTTCCTTTTGCTTCTGGCTTAATGAAGGCAAAAGTGGGGGTTTAGTGCAGAGGAGGATGCATTTGTAGTAAGACTAGTGGCTGAGTAAGACTAGTGGCTGAGTTTCAAAGAGGCACAAAATATTGCAATCGTGTGAGAAGATCTACCCCCCGACCGTATAAATACACATCACGTGTCCGCCCGCCGTAAGTTGTGTTAGCTGTCCGAGGTTGTGTGTGTGTGGGGGGGGGGGGGGGGGGGATGAAAGCCGAAGAATAATTTCTCACTCATTTTAAGTTTCCACCGCGCCTGTAAGCGTCTCACCCTGCCGGCCCCCCTCAGCGACAGGAGGGCCTCCTCCGGTACGCCGTCGGGAGGTCAAGAGGAGGGGTCTTTTTATAGCGCGTGTCATTAACACAGGTTCGCCTGGATATATTTATTTACACAAGCAGCGTAAATAGCGAGAGCCCCTGTCGGCGATAAGGTTTCATGGGTTTTGGGGGTGCCCCCCCCCCCCCCGAGGTGTTTCCTGCATCTTACCTCCGGCTCGTAAAGCCCTTAATGCACACGTGAATGAACTAATAACTCGCACCGGCAGCTCCGTGAGAAGGCCGACAGGAGGGCGAGACTTTTTATAGCAACTCTCAAATGTCCAATTGTGCTGCAAGTCGTCCGGCGACGATGCACATGCGATGTCATTCGAGAGCTCGGTCTCATTAATTTAGTCGATATTGATATTATAGTTTCCGACGATAACAGTTTGTTCCTGGCCTCGGGTGACCGGTCCCCTTTTTTCATGGTTTTTACGAGCAGGTCATCACAAAATAAGAGTTTGTCGATGTTAAAGGGAAGTCTCTGCGATTTACATTTGAGTCCAGAGGAGAGGTCGAATTTAAGGAACGCTGCGTCCTTTTATTTGACATAATGCAACTTGTATTAATTCAATTCAGCTTATTTTTATATAGCCCAAAATCACAATGTGCCTCTGAGGGCACATACGACATCCCTGACCTTTGACCTCACATCAGAGCAGAAAAAAACTCCCAAAGAAATATACAAAAAAAATCTTTTCAAGGGTAAAAAAAAAAGTGACGAACCCTTCAGGAGAGCAACAGAGGAGGACCCCTCCTCAGGAAGGACAGAATAGACGTCATGTGACCAGAATGAAGCGTTATAGAGTCACATAAACACATCAATATGTATGAATAGTTTGTATTAGACCTCCACGTCTTTTTAAAAATCCACCTTTTTTTTCTCAAGCTGACGTTTAGTCTCTCCGTTTCCCCTCAGTCCCTGAAGTCGTTTTGTGTTTTCCTGACTCGCTCTGATCGTGCGGTCATGTGACCCCCTCCGTCCGCCTGTGTTTCAGTTCTTCATCAGCGTCGCAGTCATGGCCGCCGTGAGCGTCCTGACCGTCGCTCTGGATCCTCCGCCGCACCTCCCCGACTTGTTCCCCGTGTTGGTGTCTTCCGTCGCTTTCGCGCACTTCTTGGGGACGTTCGTCTATTTCAACGTCGTCCAGTTCAGCGAAGCACCGGCGAGGCGGAAGAGCCAGAAGAAGAGCAACTGACGACGGTGAGATGCCCTGAAACGGCCCTCGTATCGCTTCAGGGAAGCTCGTGTCACACTGTGGGTTACGACTACTCTTTATGGACATACATGCGTCTTCTCATCATGACCCCACTGCGACTACTCAAGAACATTAATTGGCAACAATCAATTAAAGTTAAAAAAATGTTTTGAAAAAACCCGATGTTGGAAGGTTCTGAGAGTTTTCTGTTTTTCTTTCCCTGCGTTGGAGTAAACTGAACGTCTTTGTTTTTTGTTTTTGTTTTTTTATTGTCCAAATGTATTAGCCGAGAAAATAATCAGCAAATTAACGGTTCAGGTAAATAATCATTACATGCAGTCCAACACAAATACTTCTTAAAGGGCCCCAAAAAATCCGTATTTTACAAGATGGCACCTCAGAGGACGTAAAAAAATAAAAGGAACGGATATACGGATCAAATAAATTCATGAATCGGTCGCTTCTTCTACTAAATCTCCATCAGAATGTTTGGTTGGTCCATTGATACTCAACTCTTAAACCACACTATTGCCGGTTAATCAGACGAGTACAAACAGACAGGCAGTGGCCTCGGATGCCTATGTGTCTGTATGCTAACGCTACAACAATAACAACACCTGTTGAGCGGTTGAGTTGTGGTCAAGACCACGGAGAGAGGTGTCCCTTTCATCCCGCGGTCACTTTTAAATCCACAGTTTGTGTTGCCGCTCGACTTAATGATATTCGAAGGTGTTCCTGTTATTTTGTCCACCCTCGGTACCTACGCTTGGTGTTGTGTGATTAATCCGCGTACCAGATGGGACCGGTCCCAGGTCTAGAGCGGTGACTGTTGATCATAATTCATGTTTTTTCTTTTTTACGGTTTTATATTTTATATTTTTTTGTACAATCCTCGTTTTTTGTGCGAAAATAAATAAAATTCCTCCACTGACTTTTTAAAAAGCGAACACCAAGTTTTATCGCCACGCTGTTAAAATTATTTAATTTTGAGCAGCTTCATATAAACTGTCTACATTTACCAAGTAGTCCGCTAAATCACCCGGCAACAGTCGGGCAGAGACAGAGCCAATAATTGGACAGAAATTATATCTTTCTAAGCTTTTACTCAACATCATTAAATATTCATTACGAGTCCTATACAGCGACTAGAAAGAGCCCCTGCACAAAAGAATCTGTTCATTTAAAACAAAAAAACCAGCGACGGGACCGGCCTTAAAAAAGAAAGAGATGATGGAAGGTGACATATCTGAACATAATGCTATAAAGTTGAAATACCACAGAAAGAAAAAAGGTCCAAGCAATTTCTTTCTTCCAATCTCTTGAGCGAGTTAATGACGGACATAAAAAAAAATCCATTACAACTATAAATGTTATCGGGTCAGTGAGGGCCGCCGGTGCCTCTGAGGCTCCGGGCCGGTCGGCCAATAATGAGACAAAGGGACGAATAGCAGCGCCACGTGTGAGTTCACCGCTACCGCAACGGGACGTGAACACAGGAGGCCGATTAGAGGCCGAACGGCGGTCTGCCCTCGTGTCACACGTGATGCGTTTCAGTCATGTGCCGGAAAATATTGGAATTTCCAATCTCTGAAATGGGGGGGAAAAAGGGAAAATCAATATTACTGCTATAGTGTAATACAGGTGAACGAGTAATACGGCTGCTGTGAATCAAATCCATAGATTGAGAACGATAATTGCTGGTCGACCTTATTCAGATTAAATATGGTGCTTTGAAAATTAGTTGAATAATCAATTTAAAGCAAATTTGTATGTCAATGACAGCTGAGGATCATTTGCGCATTTTAATAATAATTTGGATCATCCATTTAAGTAAAAAGCTTCTCAAATGTCATGCTTTTTTTGCCTCTGTTATTGTAATGTTAATATGTTTGGGAATTATCTGAAAAAATGGCAATTTGAAGACATCAATTTGAAAATGTAATCTTTTTTTTTCACAATTCTGAAATTATGAAAAATTATGAAAGATGAAATTTCTCAAGCAAATATTTATTTTTTATTCTTGATATTTTATTTAAGTATTTTTACAGAAATACAACCTTAAAAAGTAAGAATGCAAAATAACAATAAAACCTAAAAATAAATACAAATAAAGTAAAAATTAACCATGCATCTGGCCAAGAAGGGCCATAAGGAAACACACAAATAAAAATATTAAAGCAGGATAATAATTATAAATAAGGGGAAATATTTTTTTATTACCATTTGAACATATTCATACATACATTTCTCAAAGTTATAAACCAGATAATAAAAAAGGGAATAAACTCATGTATGAAACTGTCTCATTCAGCAGTTTCAGCATAATAAAATATCCAGTTTCATCTTTTTCACAGTCGAGTCGTCCGGTCCACCTCCTCGTCTCTGCCTGAGGACGATGCACCTCGTCTCGGGCACAGGGGGGTCGTGACTCCTCCCTCGCAGCTCACACTTTGAGCCAACAGGAGGTGAAGAAACCTCTCCGAAAGGGACCCCGCAATACTAACGCACAACACAAGGAAAAAGATGAGCCGATGGTTCTCGATCTCGACCTCTAGAGAAAACCGCATCGCGAATAGATTCTTTTGCGGCGCATCGGTGGAGGCATTAAACACACGGCACGGATCCTTGTGTCGCTCTCCCGGGGGCCCCGGTATCAAAACATTAGTCGTGTTTACGAGCGTGCGGCGGCGTCCTTCACGTGGCCTCTACAGGCGATAAAGTGAGAGCTACACGATCCACCTGGTGCAGAAATAGGAAATGTTGCCGTGAGCGCCAGCTGTCGCTTATAGGTCGACGGCCTCGGCCTTCCCACGGCGCTGCCAAATAAAGAGACTACTGTGCAGGACACCCCCCACCCCGCCCAAAAAAAACCGTTGTGGTTCTACGAAGAACCATCACCGACTGAAGAACCATTCTTTTGTTTGAGGCACCTTGATAGGTTCTTGAAAGAACTCTTAAAGGAAATGGTTGTTTAAAGAACCATTTTTGTAAGGTACTTTGAGACACCTTTATAGGTTCTTTGGAGAACTCTTTAAGGTTGTGGTTCTTTAAAAGAACCCTGGTTTGAAAGGTTCTTTGTGGAACCAGAAATAGTGCCTTAAAGAACCACTTTTTGAAGGTTCTTTGAAACGCCTTTATAGGTTCTTTGAAGAACTATTTAAGGAAATAGTTCTTTAAAGAACCCTGGTTTGAAAGGTTCTTTGTGGAACCAGATATGGTGCCTTAAAGAACCATTTTGTAAGGTTCTTTAAGGCACCTTTATAGGTTCTTTGAAGAACTCTTTAAGGTCTGTGTAGTATTTCGCCGTAGAGGGGATGAGCGTTGCTGTCTGAAAGAACACTATTTGCACAGCGTTGCGTTGTTGGTTAAACGTAGAATCAACATTTGTCAGCTGTCACGTTGGAGGCTCCGGGGGGGGCGGGGGGGGGGGGTGTCTAACATGTCAGAGGATTCGCTTTCACCGTTTCGGAACACTTCTCTCTCGCCGGATGAATGACGGGCTCTCCGAGACGTCTCAGCCTCAGACGCCACACATTAATGTTCCCGCCACGGCATCGCACACGCCACCGGAGGAAAGCAGCAATCCCGTTAGCTGTCAACAGACGGAACGCCTCGCTAACAAAAACCTGGGGGATAGGGAGAGGAAAACATGATTGTAACCCCACTGGCACTGATATTACACACACACACACACACAGTAGCTGTCAAGACCGAATCTTCATAAAGACGAGAGTAAACAGGAGGCATATTTTTCCCTATATGCGAAGATGTATGGAAATTGTGGATTCTGTCAGTCTTTAAACTAAAATGTGTAATTCATTTAAAATGTTGGTAAAAGGTTATTAGTCAGCCCTTAATGGATTTCAGAAACTCACAGGAAGTACAAATCTTCATATTTCCTCAAAGAAGAAACGTTTAAACCTAAAGTAAAGCGTCGATAAGACGAGGGCTTTATAAAATATCTGTGTGAAACTCAACACAGGGGCCTGAAAGTGTAGAAAGCAACTGGAGAGACAAACATTCCTGATTTAAAATCACTAAAAATGTTAAAATCTGATCCTTTAAATAATGCTTATCAGTGTTTTTTTATTCAACCGTTGGCCGATATCTGGTGATGAAACAAAACCCCTTATTTGCTTGCTATGTTAATATTTCAACGAAAAATGGAAGTATATACGTTTTTTTCCGCAACCCAAAGATGAAATGCATCGACGTTCACTAAATCATAAAAATATGCCCCGGAAAGATATTGCATACTCCGCCGATCGAAGGCCATACAGCCCCCCCCCCCCCTTTAATTGTGACCATCAGAAAGCATAAAACTCCCGGTGGGTAGGTGGCATCTGTCGGTGAGAGGCCGGGCCCCAGGATTGATGTACCGGAGTCTGGGAGCCGCCCGGGCCGGTGGCCCCGCAACCTCCGACACGGCCCCATCACTTTTTTTATGACTTCTTAAGGAATCTTCTTTATTTAATACAGCCCCATTTACGGGCCAACATACAAATCTTCCACCACCAACGCGAGGGCCCGGTCCGCGAGGGCCTGATCAATTTTTACACTGCTGAGTTGCCCTCTTTCGCCTCATTTTGTCATATCAAAATTCATATTATATTGGATTTTTGTTATGGGAAAATTGCAATAAAAATACGTCAGCACCCCCCCCCCCCCCGAAGATGTGCCAAGTCAAGGACTCGGCTGTTGCTAAACAGCTTTTGGAGAAAATAAAATGTGTTTCTGCAGTAAGCAGAACTGTTTAAATGTTGTTTATTTTTATGTTCCTAAGAAAATATATTGTGAAGTGCGGCATTGATTCAGAACATAACCACGTCTCGATCCGGGCTGCAGGGCCTGGATTTATGAATCCTTTGCACAACTCCTTTAATTGAATTTTCTAAATCTCTCACCACACACAAATAATCAATACCCACTGCTGAGGGAAACTTGCCTCAGAATTATTAGGGCCTTTCTTTTTCAATTTTGTAGTTATCAGCACATACAGGCGCCGCTGGGTATTTGTAATGCCGCGACTCGACCCGGAGGATTTACGCTCGCCCCGAAGCCTGATTGCTCACCGAGAAGCGACTTCTTTAGAATGCTTACTGAAACTTTTGTTAACCTTAAAGGACGGTCGTAAGCGCTTCTTTACACTCTTCTTATGACTGCGAGTGGAAGAAGAAGGATAGTTTAAAATATACTGCATCCAGTGTCAGAAACACACCGGGGGAAAAGGCAAAGCTGCCCCTAAGAAATATCATTTTGCCCCCGATATCACGAGGAGAGGGGCAAAAAATGCCCCCCAGAATCCTCTCATATTTGAATGAACTTGTCAAAAATATTGTAGCCTGTGAGACCCGGTCAGGTTGCCATATCATGTTTTGATTTTCTCCGTCTTATTATTGCCTAATAGTCTTATTATTGTCATTTTTATGACAATTTCTCACATCCTGTAAGCTTGAATGAGAATATTTATTATTTTTGAACAAAAGTAAAAAGATATTTCACAAGTTTCAAAAAGTGCCCCCAATTTATTTTAAAATGCCCCTGGATTTCAGTCAGTGGGGGCAAAAATTGCCCCTTAAAAAAGATGTAAATGTCCTTCCCTGACTGCGTCGCAGTGTAAGACGGAAAAGGGGATGACAAAGCAGGAAGTGGGGGAGTGGAAGGGAAGAAAGACATAGAAAGGGAAGCAGGATTGGAGGATTGACCTTCAAGGTTTTAAATGTCCTCGTGGATTTACTCAGCTGCCTCGGCAGGGTGGAGGTGCTCGGGGGGGGGGGAGCTTGGCACCAGTAGCGGACTGGGGGGGGGAAAGAAAGTAGTCCGGGAGTTCCTGTCGGAGCGACCCACTCGATACGTGGCGCCGCCCGCTCAATGCATCGCACGTATCGACCAGTCAGGGGCCAAATACGGAAAAATAGCCACACACTTCATTATTTTGTATGATTACAAAGAAATTACTTTTTTTTTCTTTCTTCCTTGCGACGCCGTGTTCCCGAGACCGCTAGCGCAGCGGCACCAATGGCGTGTCGTCTGCCATCACGAGGTGGCAAAATAAGTCCTTTGCTTTATTGAAGTGGCCATTATTAAACTTATTGAACTCGACTGTTTAACACGTGTTTGTGATTTACTCGTCGCCTCTATGATGCGTTATTTTTGTACTAAAATGGCACAAAACAAGCTAGCTGGTTAACTTAAGCGTGATTTGACATCAGTTATTAGAAATGATAAGAATGCCCTCTTTACAACTACCAAAGTAAGTAATAAGAACCATTAAAAATAAGTAATAAGAGCCTTAATAATTTCGCTCAATGAGTTCAGCGCTGACCAGCTTTCAACTTCTTTTTTTAAATACCATGACGCCACGTCAACACGGCTCAGGTGAATTTAAATAATATTGCAGTCTCTAAAAACATGCGCCAATGTAGCTCTGCACTGTAAAAATCCAATTAGTTAACCTTACTTTAAAAAAGCATGCAAACCGATTGCCTTAAAAAAATCAAGTAAAGTAAACTCGTTGCAAGTAAAGTTGAGTATGTATTGTAAGTTGTACTAACTTTAGTGTAGTATACTTACACTTGAGTTTCAGTAACTAAAACAAATGAGTAAGGAGTACTTACAACTTTACTCAAGCTGTACTTTTGATGAGTACAGCCTACTTAAAATGACTATTTCAAACAACTAAATAATTTAAGTTGGGCGAACTAATGCTACATGTTCTGCAACTTAAAATATATCAGTTATGTTCACTTGAACAGTGTCATTTACTACATGCAAACCGATTGCCTTAAAAACAACCAAGTTTACTTTACTTGTGTAAATTTAGTGCTTCAAACGTCCTTCATACAATAATGAAAAACAGGTTATATTCTATTAAAGAATCACATGGAAAGACTTCAAGGGGGATAGAGAGAATATTTATGCTCCAACACACAGTGTGCGGATTCCATCGATGTCAAGGCGAGGGAACAAGCGGTACATAATGTCCTCCTGTCCTCATGAAGCCCTTCCCAAAGTACACATCCCTCCCTTGTCTTCAGCACATGGACCCAAAGGCCAGTGTAACAGTTTAGCTCCACGTCTTCCTTTTTGTAGTAGTTGTTTTCATCCTGTCACTAACTATCATGTCAGTCCAGATCCTGCTTCCCATCTCGTCAGTCCAACTCCCCTCACCTGCCTCTGATCACCTCGTTAGTCCCTCATTCCCTTCACCTGGTCCTCACGCCCTTCTCACCTGCAGCCCCTCCCCTCATTAGTCCCTCACTATTTAGCTCCCTCACTTCCACTTGTCCTCTGCCAGATTGTCTTGTGTTTTCGTGCCAAGTTCTCCAGCGTTATTAGAGTATATTCCTGACCTGCCTGTTCTGACCCTGCCTGCCTGCCCTGACCTCTGATTCTCTGCCCCGCCCCTTTTTGGACTTGTTTGCTTCTTGGACTGATCTCCCGGTTTTGACCCAGCCTGTTTTCAACCAAAGACCGTCATCTTTGTTACTCCTGTCTGAGTCGTGCTAGTGGGTCCACGCTAATAGCACCGTGACAGCCAGAGCAGTGGATCTAAACAAACATTTACATTTATACACCGGAGCTGGATCATGTGTCCAGATAATCATCGACATCATCTGTCTGGATTTCATGACCCCAGAGGATATAGGCTAGACCTCTTTGAATAACAGTTTGTTTTCTTAAAATGTGTGTCTCAATGCACACAGAGGGCCGATTCTCTGCCGCATCTATCCGGCCCCGACGCTGTGAAGTCTGTTGTTGGAAGGAGGCCGATGCAAAACTGATAAATTTCACGGATCCACCATGTGACAAAAAATGTGACATTCCTGGGGTGTGGATCCACAATGCATCACGTATGTTCAGCTCCCTTGCTGGAACTAATTAAAAATAATTTAACCTTATCGGAAAACAAAAACAAGCTCGCCTTCCCGGACAATACCCCCTATTCATTTTTTTTTCCTACAAGTCGCCATTGTACGATTCGGATCACAAGAATCGTTCCGCCGCGGGCGTAATATGTGCCTAAAATAATCAAATTAATTATATCCGTGGATAATCCACTCATTGACTTGTTTGTGTAACCATAACAAAATGTTGTTTTTTTTAGGGGTCTTCAGGTACCCCTAGAGGGCCTTCACGTACCCCTAGAGGGCCTTCATGTACCCCTAGAGGGCCTTCAGGTACCCCTAGAGGGCCTTCACGTACCCCTAGAGGGCCTTTACGTACCCCTAGAGGGCCTTCATGTACCCCTAGAGGGCCTTCATGTACCCCTAGAGGGCCTTCATGTACCCCTAGAGGGCCTTCATGTACCCCTAGAGGGCCTTTATGTACCCCTAGATGGTCTTCACGTACCCCTAGATGGTCTTCACGTACCCCTAGAGGGCCTTCACGTACCCCTAGAGGGCCTTTATGTACCCCTAGAGGGTCTTCACGTACCCCTAGAGGGCCTTTATGTACCCCTAGAGGGTCTTCACGTACCCCTAGAGGGCCTTCACGTACCCCTAGAGGGTCTTCATGTACCCCTAGAGGGCCTTCAGGTACCCCTAGAGGGTCTTCAGGTACCCCTAGAGGGCCTTCACGTACCCCTAGAGGGCCTTTATGTACCCCTAGAGGGCCTTCATGTACCCCTAGAGGGTCTTCACGTACCCCTAGAGGGCCTTCACGTACCCCCCCATTTGAGAACCACTGCCATCGTCTGTATCCCTGCCCTGACCTTTGCCCCTGTTTTGAACTGACCTCCCTGTTGCGACCCGGCCTGTACTCAGTGAAAGACGCTCATCGTTGATACCCTTGTCTCAGAGTTGTGCTTTTTTCTTTAATTCAATTCAGATTATTTTATGTATTCCAATATCACAAATTACACATTTGCCTCAGAGGGCTTTACAACTCGTACACGTACGACATCCTTGACCTTTGACCTCTCACATCAGATCAGGGAAAACGCCCCGAAGAAATAGAAAAACAAATTTAAAGAGGGGAGAAAAAAGTGAAGAACCCTTCAGGAGAGCAACAGAGGAGGATCCCTCTCCAGGATGGACAGAATAATAGACGTCATGTGACCTGAATGAAATAGTCTCACGTAAAATGTGTTCTTTCTATTTTGATGCCGTAAATTAATGCAAACGGATCATAAATCATAGTGTCGTGCGTCTTTACATCCATTTGAGTGAGTGTAAAAAGCAGCGAATAATTCGAGCTCAGTACTTCTGACTGTCTTTATAACATTGTTATAACATATTCAACGTTGTACTCGATGCCCTCGAGTCGGTATAGACGGATCCAAGAGAGAAACATCCTTGTTCACTGCTGCCATCTGCTGCCTAATTACAATATATAAAAAGGAAAACCACGAGAGGCGGGGAAAGGAGAAGCAGGATGGCTGGAAGTGAATGAAAACACACAGCTGTGTTCTGAGAAGGAAACGCCACGTCAGAAGTGAATATTCAGTGTGTAATAAAAACCATCGTTTCTCAATCCGGGGATATGAACGAGACGGAGACATTTCCGCCTATTGTAAAAAGATTTAAGACCAACGAAAAAGTCTTTTACTCATGAATATTTTCCTCCAGCTCTTTTCCTGGACTTGATGAATGCATCCACTGCCAGTACGAGAGAGAGAGAGAGAAAGAATGAGTCAGAATGATGTTGTATTATAATTCTGACAGTGTGGATCTATTGAATAAATAATAAAATATATTTCTAATATGACTACACACAATTACTTACATTGGCTGCAGCCTGAATGAGCCTATAGGAGATACAACCCAGGACTTACAAAACAATTATAAATATGTCATGCCGATCTTGAATTTGGGCTATTTTTTTATTTAAATTTTTCTTTATTTAACCAGAAAATGCCTCGAGATAAAAAAAAATTAGAGGTAGCACATGACAAAGTTTCAGACAATAAAACATAAAACAGTGACAGACAATATTTTATTTATTTATTTGGGACTACAGATGAAAAATAGCCTCTTGGCTAACTCTGGCACATTTACTGCAATGTTTTTATCAATGTGCACTGTCCCTTATTAAATAAACCATTAAAAAAAAATAAAGATTTTTTTTAGATCAGAGCATGAATAAAACCAAAACTAAGACTCCAGTCATCACCCAGTTCACACAGGTGCACACACCTCCGTGAAAGAAAACATCTACAACCAGATGAACCTCCCTCCAACTCTTTTAATCTATTTTTAACAACACCTAAAACACCTTTTGATTGTATTCTTGCATTTCATTGATGTGTAGGTATATATCTGTTTGTATTCTTGCATATTTTGGGCTCCTATTAAACTTATTTCAAAATGTACAATAAATTACAACACATGCTTTTCCCCTCAAATGACCCGACGATGACATCACCAAGTGAGTGTTATGAATGTACTGCGTGTAACTTATTAGTGACAGCACTATAAAATTAAAAAACTAATGCTTGTCTTGATGGATGGGCCTAGACACCAACTGTCTGCCTCGACTAAGGAAATGGTTCTTGTGTTAAGTGACTCTTATACAACTATTTTTAGTGCTATGTAAATCACTGATAATTTGGGCCAGTGATGGATCTTCGTCATTCCGCGTCTCCTGTCATTAAACTCAGATATGTCACTGTGACCATCAGGAAAGTGTGGGATATTGAAATATAGCAACTCATAAAAAGGAGTTCCCCATAACCCTTTAACTCTATGTGCTCTATACTTTCTCTGTGTATTGACAGTTAGTGGTGAACAAAAAAACAATTTCTTGCAGCCTACAATATTACTAATTGGTGAAGTCAGTCAGTTAAGATATACAGCTGGTTATTTTAAGCAATCTGAACAGACTGAAGAGACTACTTAGACAAATTAACCTAATGCATCAAAGTTAATACTGTGTATAGATTATTATATACATAGTCATAGTATATACGTCTTTTTTTCAGGGAAGCCTCTAGATGCCACGCTGAAAGCATCATGAGTTACCATACAATTAAGGCGACATGATAACAGATAACAAAAGACACTTTGGTTGTCTTTAGTTATCAAAGTTATGAATCTGGCACTTTTGCTACACTCAAAACAGTTCGAGTAAAACAAGCTCTTATCTAAAGTTCCTAACGTCACAGTAACGCGACGACGACTCAACTTAACAGTCTGGGTCACAAATAAAAACATTATATATACACTACCGTTCAAAAGTTTGGGGTCATCCAGACAATTTCGTGTCTTCCATGAAAACTCACTTTTATTTATCAAATGAATTGAAAATTGAATAGAAAATATAGTCAAGACATTGACAAGGTTAGAAATAATGATTAATATTTGAAGTATTAATTTTGTTCTTCAAACTTCAAGCTCAAAGGAAGGCCAGTTGTATAGCTTATATCACCAGCATAACTGTTTTCAGCTGTGCTAACATAATTGCACAAGGGTTTTCTAATCAGACATTAGTCTTCTAAGGCGATTAGCAAACACAATGTACCATTAGAACACTGGAGTGATAGTTGATGGAAATGGGCCTCTATACACCTCTGGAGATATTTCATTAGAAACCAGACGTTTCCACCTAGAATAGTCATTTACCACATTAACAATGTATAGTGTGTATTTCTGATTAATGTTATCTTTATTGAAAAAACAGTGCTTTTCTTTGAAAAATAAAGACATTTCTAAGTGACCCCAAACTTTTGAACGGTAGTGTAATATAATAACTGTCCATTTATTTAATAACCTCAAATCGTCTAATACGGCATTACATGCAGGAACGGAAAAGACGAGACGTTGTTTCTTCCGGGGCGTCTTTCGTGAACACCGAGGAGTTCTTTTTGGTTACCTAGCAACAAGGACGGGAAGGTAGCACCGTTGTTTGGTAAACGTGAATCTGGCTCAATAAAACATTACGGTGTGATTAAAAAAAGAGTAAAAAACAACCGTATTTGTCCGTCGTCTGGTTGCATAAGCGGAACAGCGCTAAGCTACATTAGCTCGCTGCTAATTAGCTCGTTCCTAAAATGTCTTTTCTCGAGTCCCCTCGTCCTTCTGACGAAGAGGAGGCTTTCTACGTGCAGTGTCGAGCCGCATACCTCGCCGTGTTCAAGTCGAGTTTGACCAATATTTCTTCGAAACAGCAGCTGTGTCACGGTAAGCTTCATTAAAAAAACGCTTATCTGAGCTAACTGACGTTAATAAATAAATAAAAACAGCTTGCTTGTTATACCACTGTTAGCATACAACGTGTAACTAGCTATACACCAAAAACACTTCATATTCGATAGATATGTTTTTACTTTTTTTCTATAACGTATATAAATATATGGTTCACATGTTAACGTGCTGGAGAGTGAATGACGTCATCTGGAAACAAAATATCTGTGTATAATGACTGATGTTACTGGGTTATGGCCATTGTCTTTTTTAGTCGTTTTTACAATATAAACCCAATAATGTTATATAATTATTGTAACCGAGCGTTCTGGATTCGTGTGTGAGGAGCACTCGGGTATATCGTTCAGACCACGGCGTCCCACTTTATATATTTGTCCCTCCAAGTCCCGTTACTTTTCCCCTCTACGGCAACTCCGAAGGGACATAGCATCTCCAATACCAAAACACACGAGACAGTCTGATACAGTATTATGAACCCACAGCTGGCCACTGATCCAGGATCACTCACAACAGGTATCAGCTGATGCCATCTGTATTTGGTGCTCTAATTTCCAGCTTATCTGTTTGCAAATATTAAAGATTTTTAGGGTGTATTTCCCCTTTAAACTCATCCTGTATCGTTGTGATGGAGTGCATGTTAAAGGGGAGCATTTTATGATATTTTTTACATTTTTCAATAATGTACATATCATTTAAAAAGGTTTGAAAACAGTCAGACAGTTGTTGGTTTGTCATTCGCCATTACTACTCGTAGTTTCAATGTTCCTTCCCATTTATCCCATTAAGCTCTTCAGCAGGCGGGGAGAAATCCAGCCCATGCGACTCTCAATAAATACTGGACGCCGAGAACATCCAAACTGAACTTTGACGACTTCTGCGAGATTCTTAAAAATGAGAAGAAAACGGAGGAAAGTGAGCTAATGAGAGCCTTCAAAAAGATGGATTTGAACAGCGACGGCTTCGTGTCGCACGGAGAACTGGAGAAGGCCCTTACCACCGTGAGTATGGCCTCACATTGACGTCCGAAACTCATTGTTTATGTTTAGGCTTTGGTTAAACTTGTTACTTTTGATTTAATAGAGTCACCCTGTAAATCCTGAGCCGAGGGGACCAACTAATGTTGTATTAGAGATGTAAACTGCCGACACATAAAATCACTGATTGGCTCGTCCTCAAATGACATTTTTTGTTGTGGTGTTTATATGTTTATGTCTATAATGTGTCGGTTCTTTTAGAGAGGAGAGAAAATGACGACTGAAGAGGTGAATGCAATTTTCTCATTGGCTGACGTCAACAAAGATGGAAAACTGGACTATGCAGAAGTAAGTTTTAAATAGGTATGACGTGACCTCTGACGCTATTATCACTTTGCTGTACGACCCACACCTGTCAGGTTCACCTTTGTGTCCAAGCCAATACAAATGTGTATTTTAAATACACTTTGAGTATCGGTTATTTAAATGGCTCATGTGATAACAGTTTAAGACTAGAATGGGCACTCGGTAGAGCGCATACCTTCGCATATCACAAGATTGGGCATTGAATTATGAACATTTTGGCATTAGTTGCATGCCAATTGGATAAAAATGGACCGCGCTATGGTAAAAAGAAGATGTTGACCTTTTCATGACCTTGACCTTTGACCCGATCGATCCCAAAATCTAATCAAATGGTCCCCGGATAACAACCAATCATCCCATCAAATTGCATGCGATTCGGTTGAATACTTTTTGAGTTATGCGAGTAACACGCATACAAATAAATAAATAAATACACGGCGATCAAAACATAACCTTCCGCCTTTTCAATGCAAAGGTAATAATCGCAGCAAACACTTTTGCAACTCCATCTCCATCCCTTATTGTTGCTACTGGCAACCAATACTAGACATAGGCTTCTGAACCAGTTGAAGGGTGAAGTACATTTCCTCATGTCTCATTTGTTAAAAACTGGGTTTTTTTTAGTTGAAGGAGAATCATCGATCAGAAAATTCAATTGTGCACAAAGCAAACCACCCTGTGACCTCCTATGATTTTCTCCATGAATGTCTTTATTTAGTGTTCCATCCAAGATGGAAGCATCTCTGACCCTCTGTCCTGCCGGCTGTCAGTTCTGCAGATTGCTGGCGTCCACAGCGGAGCGGTGCCAGGCGGCTGCGCTGGACAGGCTGGAGGCAAACGCCAAGCTGAAGAGACAGAACTTTGGCAGTCAGTCATACAGCCCTCCAAAGAGCTCGGCGTCATCATCAGCGGCAGCAGCAGCGTCGTCATCATCGGCATCTTCATCATCGGCGGCAGCAGCAGCATCGTCATCATCGGCATCTTCATCATCGGCGGCAGCAGCGACTCTCCCTCAACCTCCAGAAACGCTCCGGGCAGAATCAGACGCCACGCTCAAGAAAGGTGAAACACGTAGAGATAGAATAATCTCATTTAAAAGAGAATTTTATCAGTCAAGTTGGAAAATATATGGGATTTCCTTTGCGATACATTTTATTTACTGAAAGTCAAAGACACGAAGAGTGATTTCACGGCGAAAGATGTTCAGCCTTTTCTCTGTAATTTCTCACCCTTAAGAGTAAAAACACATCTAACTTCTAACTATATCTTATAAAATAATTCCCACCGTGATCTGAATATGAATAACACAGAATACAAATAAATAGTCAGGAAAGAACAAAAAACTAAAATGATAACCTTCAATGACTTATTGTCTTTGCGAAGCGTTATGGTCTGTTTTACTTTAAGTGGACCATAATGTACAAAATGATGACATCATGCTGTATTGAAGAAGATTTGAATCTATAGATTGAGCCAAAAACTCATGTTTACAATGTTTACTGAGGGAATAGATCAAGAGAGAAGTAGTCATTTATATAGACTTCTATACAACCAGAGCAGTCGCCCCCTGGTGTTCAAGAGAGAGAATGCAGCTTTAACCCATGAAGCATATACTTCTTTACAACCAGAACAGTCGCCCCCTGGTGGTCAGGAGAGAGAATGCAGCGTTAACACATGAACCAAAGACCTCTATACAACCAGAGCAGTCGCCCCCTGGTGGTCAGGAGAGAGAATGCAGCTTTAACCCATAAAGCATATACTTCTATACAAGCAGAGGAGTCGCCCCCTAGTGGTCAAGAGAGAGAATGCAGCTTTAACACATGAAGCATATTCTTCTATACTTTTAGAGCAGTCGCCCCCTGGTGGTCAGGCGAGAGAATGCAGCTTTAACACATGAAGCATATTCTTCTATACAACCAGAGGAATCTCGTAGTTACTGTCCCATAACTTCTATTCTCTAGCGTCCAGCTATGGTGAAAATATATATTGAGCAGTCTTTATTTTTCATACTAATATCTTATTTGTGTATGAGTCCAGAAGATCATGGCAACGTGTGCGCCTGCGATCTACAGGTGGAGCGTAGCCTCCATGTGCCGACTGCACACCACGTATCCTTCATATTCCAATATACTGTTGCACACCCCGTCATACACACTGCTTGCCCCAATACGCCTCGCCGATTACTTCTGATGAATAAATAACAGCTCCGTTATTGATCGATTTTTTACCCCCCCCCCCCCCCCCCCTGTGACAAATCACCTCATTAGGACAGTCCATTCATCATAATAGCCACACAATTAGGCCAGCTTGTTTGGAGGGAGGAGACTGTAAAGCGTTGTGATTTGGGTAATCACTTCTGTCGTTAAGAGATTGACAAAAACTCCATCCACGCTGGGGGGAAAATGCTGCCTTTCAAACCACGGCGTTGGAGTTGGAACATCTATATATTCATTGCTTAAGCAAACGAGTTCTGGCATCACGTCGAGCTTCAGCCGCCTTCCGCGTTTCTGTGTGAAAAAAGACAAAACCTTTAGCCGGTTTACGGCGGCTGTAAAAAAAAAAAATCCATTTTTTTTTTTTGCACTTTAGAACCAGGAAAGAGAAGAACGGAGAGATCCCGGATGAGCGAGCCACGGACGGGCCCTCGGTGGGAAGATAGATGGGGTTGATTTAGGTGGTCAGTCCATGTTCATGTTATTGATTTGGAGGATTCCACCACTTCTCACTGGGGAGACGATGAGGGATTAGACGGCGGTCGGGGGGGAGGGGCGCGGTCGACCACCGCTGCAAAAACAAATGAGCTCCCACATAGTTGTCGGGATTATCACATTATTGTGCCTCTCCCTCCTATCGATTTATACCTGCTACATTTGAACAAGACTCCGACGCGGTCGCACGCGTTGAATCGGT